>NW_021318832.1:5513127-5579685 GCF_001605985.2 Dendrobium catenatum | reverse complement strand
TATATTAATTAATATTAATTAAGTTATAATTAATTTTAAATTAATTATAACTTATTATTTTAATTAATTTTAATAAATTATAATTAATTATCTTAATTAATTATAATTACAAATAATCAATTAAAAATAATTGTTTAATTAATTGATTTTAATTATAATTTAAAAAATATTCCTCCTCCCCCCTGCCTCGGTCCACGAGCTTCTAACCGACATCCCCATGAAAGTACGGATTTTCTAAACTCATATTATCGCTCTCGAAGTTTGCGACGCACCGAAAAATCGACTATACACGCCTTTATTGCGCGTGGTGGGATGGGACCCCGGTCCGACGCCTACGACGAAGCGGGCAATCACCTAAACCCTACTTCGGCGTTCGTGGTGCACCGGAAAATCGCCTATACACACCTTTATTGCACGTGGTGGGATTGGACCCCGGTGCGACGCCTACGGCGAGGCGGGGTCACTCATAAGTACCCTTGAGCGAGGGGAAAGCAAAGTGTCTTTTAAAACAGGTGCTGAAGACTCCATACACGCCTTTATTACGCGTGGTGGGAGGAAACATCACGGCCGCGGTGTCCACGTTCGAGGACACCTGATGCAGCGGGTGCCACCGGAAGAACCTGAAAGGGAAGAAACTGAATAGAACAGTAAAGTTTAGCTGAGAACTTCTATTGTATATCTTCTATTCCCCCAATGGTTTGTAATAACATATATGTATGCCAAGGCCCCTGGGCACGATGGCTGCTAAATAAGGAAAAACAACTTTTAGAAAAGGACGATAAGTGTCTAATTGAAAAAAGGTAAGCAGCAGGAATAAAAGTAAATAGCAGAACTAAGGGGTAGTGGTAGAATCGTGGGTTGGTGTGCCCAAATGGCCCTTTAGGTGGGATGGCCACATCATTCCTCCCCCGCTTCGGAGAAGCTCGACTCCGACGAGATATTGATTGGCCCGTCATCATCTGGTGGATGATAGCTATATATGTCGGCAACATTGAAGGTAGACGACGTCTGAATGTGAGGTGGGAGGTCAATCACGTACGCGTTGTCATTGATTTTATGTTTGATGGGGAATGGTCCGACCTTTCGTGGGCTGAGCTTGGAGTAAGTCCCTTGCGGATACCGCTCTCGCCTCATTCTTAACATTACCAAGTCTCCAGTATTGAACACTTTGGGCCTCCTGTGTAAATCTGCATCATGTTTATACTTAGCTGCCAATTTCTGCATCTGCTCCTTGACCGCCTGAATCGTCTCTTGTGCTTGAGTAATGGTCTTTTGTACTGCCGGTTTGCTGCCTTTAGGAAGAATAGTGAGATCAACTAGGTGATTAGGTTGCTTGGTATACACTATCTGAAAAGGGCTGCACCCTGTGGAGCGATTGTACATAGAATTATAAGCAAATTCGGCATGACTAAGGAGCTCTTCCCACCTTTTCGGATTGTCTTGAACAAGGCAACATAACATGTTACCTAAAGTTCGGTTAACCACCTCGGTTTGGCCGTCAGTTTGGGGGTGGTATGCCGAGCTTAATTTGAGCTCAGTGTTCAATCTCTTCCATAGTTCCCTCCAGAAGTGACTCACGAACTTCACATCCCTGTCCGAAGTTAAACTACGAGGCAGGCCATGTAGCCGAATGATCTTCTTGAAGAAGAGCTGGGCAACGTTGACGGCATCGAAGGTTTTCTTACAAGGGATGAAATGCGCCATTTTGGAGAATCGGTCAACAACGACCATGATAGAGTCGGCTCCACGTTTCGTACGTGGCAATCCCAATACAAAATCAAGTGTTAGGTCCTCCCAAATAGAGTCAGGAATCGGAAGTGGTAGATAAAGACCAGTATTTTGCGCAGTTCCCTTGAACCATTGGCAAACTAAGCATTTTTCTATAAACCGTGTGACATCCCGGCGCAAATGGGGCCAGTAAAAACGAGACTGCAGCAATTCCAGAGTCTTATCTCTACCTGTGTGGGCGGACAATCCCCCACAATGCAGCTCCTTGATCAACTGAGGCCTCCACGAAGAGTCGGGCACGCACAGACTATTGCCTTTAAATAAGAATCCCTTGTGGAGTGTGAAGTCCTGTAGAGGTTGCCCGGCTTTACAAGCACCCCATATCCGAGCGAAATCCTTGTCCTCCTCATACAGATCTTGCAGCAATTGTAATCCCGTTATATCCGTTTGGAGATGCGTCAACAATGCTGAACGCTGACTCAAGGCATCGGCCACACGATTAGCTCGGCCAGCCTTGTGTTTGATCACAAAACTGAAGCGTTGGAAAAAGACAATCCAACGCGCATGCATTCTGTTAATATTTTTCTGGTTATTAATGTACTGGAGAGCTTGGTTGTCGCTGCATAAAACAAAATCCCTGTGGAGCAAGTAGTGTTCTCACTGTTTGAGAGCTCTCACCACCGCGTACAATTCTTGCTCATATGCCGACCACTTCTGTCGAGTGTCGTTGAGTTTTTCACTGAAATATTCAACAGGCCTTCCTTCTTGGGACAGGATGGCTCCAATGCCGACAGCCGATGCGTCAGTGTCCACCTGAAAGGGCTTATCAAAGTCGGGAAAGGCAAGCACAGGCGCAGAACTGAGTGCCTTTTTTATTTGTTCAAAACTCCTCTGTTGCGATGCTGTCCACGAAAATGATGGAGCCTTCAGACAATTAGTGATAGGCGCCATTATGACACTGAAACCTTTGATGAATCGTCTGTAATAATTGGCCAATCCGTGGAAGCTTCTCACGTCCGACACTGAGCGAGGTGTTGGCCAATCCTGAATAGCAGCGACTTTCTGTGGAGCAGTTTTAATTCCCGCCGGCGTGAGAACAAAGCCCAGGAAATTAACATTGGTGACCCCCAATTCGCATTTGGTCACGTTGAGGAACAGCTGGTTGCTGCGCAATGTCTCCAAAATGGATCTCAGATGGCCCAAGTGATCCTCTAATGTAGAGCTAAATACCAAAATGTCGTCAAAATACACAATGCAGAATTTATCTAAATATGGTTTAAGAATGTCATGCATTAGTCGCATAAATGTAGAGGGAGCATTACATAGCCCGAAGGGCATAACCTTCCATTCAAACAGCCCATCCACCATCTTGAAAGCGGTCTTCCACTCGTCCCTGGGTCGAATTCTGATTTGATGATATCCGCCCCTCAAATCCAGCTTGGAGAAGACGCTTGATCCCGCCAGCTTGTCTAGGAGATCATTAATCCGGGGAATGGGGAACCGATATTTAACAGTGATCCGGTTAATAGCCCTACTGTCAATGCACATACGCCACTGTCCGTCTTTTTTGGGAACTATCAATGCCGGGACAGCGCAAGGGCTTAAGCTGGGTTGTATGAAGTGTTTTTGTAATAGTTCTTGTACAATCTCCCTTAAAATGGCGTGCTCCCGTGGACTCATACGATAATGAGGTAGATTAGGTAAGTTAGCACCGGGTATGAATTCAATTTGATGCTGAAGATTCCGCAGGGGAGGAAGTGACGGCAGTTCTGGGGCGGTGATATCCCTGAATTCGTTGAGCAGCTGTTGCACTTCAAGAGACGGCATTGATAGGTTTTGTCTCGAGGAGTCATCAGCAATTATAGCTAGCATAAGATGGCTTACTTCCTTAAGTTGAAGTAAGGTATGCCCAGACACAACACGCGCCAACGTCAGGTTGTTAGTATCAACCTTGTTCTGACTTTGAGGGGTGGGCATGAATTTGATCTTTCTCCCTTTCCATTCAATAGTATAAGTGTTGGATCTACCATCATGAATTGCTCCACTATCGTACTGCCAGGGGCGTCCAAGAATCAGATGACACACATCCATATCTATGACATCGCAAGTCACTTGGCATAAATAGCTCTTCCCGATGGTGAACGTGACCTTGCAGAATTCCGAAATGGTGAAATCCACACCTTTCTTGACCCAGCTAATTTTAAAAGGGTGAGGATTTTTGGATGTTTTTATTTGTAAAGCTTGAACGACCGCCTTAGAGATAATGTTTTCAGTGCAGCCATTGTCGATCACGACGTCGCAAACTTTGCCATTAATGGTACATTTGGTACGAAACAAGCTGTTTCTTTGAGTTTCAACTGGGTTGCGCGGAGCTAATAGCAATTTTTCTAATACACCCAGAATCGGTTCCCCCTCATCTGCTATCAATTCTTCAATGGGTTCATCCACCTCTTCTCCAAAACCGAACTGACCGGCTTCGTCCTCACCTTCCATGAGCTGCGCCTGATGCCTGTTGGGACATTCATTGGACTTATGTCCAGGTTGAAGACATCTAAAACATTTGACAGCACTAGGCTTGACATAGGGATTATCTCGACCCTGCCCCCTTGGTCGCGCGATTGCTTTCACGTCTGTAGAAGTATTGTTCACTGGTGCTTGTGGTGACCCGAAAACCTTTGATTGCTGTGTTGCTGCCTTGGAGAAAACTGTGTTGCCTTCCGGGAACAATTTTCTGGAAAAAGATTGGCGGTTTGGTCTTTGAATTTGTGCTTCCGCTTTGAGGGCAAAATTCACGGCCTGGGATACCGACCACACCGAATTGAGCTCTAGCTTGTCTTGAAGTGTATCCTTCAACCCGCCGATATAACGGGCCACCAGTTGATTTTCGGATTCGGCCAGATTGTTGCGAGCACTGAGTCGATAGAACTCTTCGGTATATTCGCTAACAGTTCGTTGCCCTTGCTTGCACTGTTGATACTGGATATACAATAACTGCTCGAAATCAGTGATTAGGAAGTGCCGACGCATCAACTGTTTCATGCGATTCCAGCTGCGGATGGGGCCTCTTCCTTCTCTTTGCCTTGTCTGACATAACTGCATCCACCAAGCATTCGCCCCGCCCTTGAGACGACAAGCTACATACTTGACTTGCTTATCCGGAATAATTTCCATATAATCAAAGAAGTTTTCTACTGCACCTTCCCATTCAAGATAGTCTTCAATGTGAAGCCGGCCGTCGAAAGATGGAATATCCAATTTGAGTCGGATACTCTAGGGTTCTCGCCGATGCGGCACTTGACGCCTCCTTCGATTAAATGCGGGACGCATATTGTAGTCCTCGGTGTCGGATTGCTCTGGTTCAGGACGATCTTCTTCTTCAGAATCCGAAAACTCAGGAGGAAAGATAGGCGCCTGTCTTGGCACCGGAATGGCCTGCCCTGGTAGTCTGGGGCCCGGTATGGTTGCCGGAGCCACGGGACGCGCCACTGGATTGGTAGCGGTCCTAATCTGCCGTAGCTCATCTCGCATTTCACCTGCAAAACGAGTAAAAACATTCATAAGCTCATCCAATTGCTTGGATGTATGCTGTTGCGCCTCCCATAGCGCCTCCAAGCTCCGATTGCCATCGAGCCTGGGCTGGTTGCTTCCTTCGGCCATGTCCACGGTTAGCTAGCTCTGATACCAGTTCTGATGCAGCGGGTGCCACCGGAAGAACCTGAAAGGGAAGAAACTGAATAGAACAGTAAAGTTTAGCTGATAACTTCTATTGTATATCTTCTATTCCCCCAATGGTTTGTAAAAACATATATGTATGCCAAGGCCCCTGGGCACGATGGCTGCTAAATAAGGAAAAACAACTTTTAGAAAAGGACGATAAGTGTCTAATTGAAAAAAAGGTAAGCAGCAGGAATAAAAGTAAATAGCAGAACTAAGGGGTAGTGGTAGAATCGTGGGTTGGTGTGCCCACATGGCCCTTTAGGTGGGATGGCCACATCAACACCTACCATACACGCCTTTATTGCGCGTGATGGGAAGACCCAGTTTCTCGTAGTTTTCCCTAAACGGGGGAGGCGCTCGGAGTCTACCGAAATTTCGGGTGAATATACGATCACACCTCGGACCTGATTTAAAAGGACAAGATTTGGACTCCAATGAACAATAAATTGTGGACCTGACCAAAATCCAAGCAATTAATCAAGGCTTAAACCCAAATAAAATAAAATCAAACCGGAGCTAAAGTCAAATCAATATGAACATGCAATTGAATCTGCAAAGATTTCAAAAAACTTTGAACAAGCACTTGAACATGTACTATGAACTCGTACTTGAATTCAGACTATACGACATTAAGTGGGGGCTTGTAAACTTGATAAATTCAAGTCTGAATGAAACTGAACTTGGATTCAAACACATACAAGGAACAAAGCTTGAATCATACACGAGGGAACTCAAACTACAAGAACACTTGTACATCAATAGTGACTCAATGTCGGATGAAATACATCGATCCTTGTAACCAACATCAAGGTGCAAGCAGGCACACTACAAGACCTCAATGCGCACAAACAAAGAATATAATGAACTCGTACAACGACCTCTACGAGATCAGGTGCATCGTACCTGCAAGAACAACAAGCTGTTGCAAAATGCATATGTGCTCCCCCTATATGCATTATTGAAACCTCCAGTACTAGCAACAACGCCTGTTGATTGAAGAAGGTGACACTGGAGATCAATAGTGGACCCATCGTCGCAAATAAATTGTGAACAACAAATGTGGACATGATGCAGATGTAATAGACTACTACGACAATCCCTACAAGATTGAGACAACAATACTACCACTTGATGGTGGAAGACCTGTCCCTACAAACAAGTGCAATCATCCAAACCACTTGAGATTGGTGAAAGGTGCATATGATGCAGAAATAATGGCTCCTCTACGAACACCTCCAGGAAGTTGTAGTTGATACAACGGGTCCCTGCAAATGAATATGAGCCGCTTGTGTATAACAACAGTGTGTATATCGTAGGCACAACGAACCATTGTGGACACAAGTACGGATATCACCTACAACAACGGTGATTGAGATACTGCAAAGTATATCGGGTATGAAGACAACTCGATGCACAAAAAAGGACACCCCCTGACAGAAGGGAAGGGATGTTTGAACAAATTAGAACTAAACTTCCTAGTGTTCCAAAGTTCCTTCTTAGTTCTATACTTAAGAAGAAAACAGTTCTAGTGTTCACAAACACCGGAAATAACAAGTCTACTACACTAGTGATCTTGGAAGGAGTTCTTTTCAAGGCAGTGGCCATGAACTTCAAAGTAGACCTCCCGATGAATGAGAAAAGGAAGTCTGTATCAGAACAATGAAATATCTCATTGCAATCAGGTGACAGCGCTACGATTCACCTGTATCCAAAAGCAGGAGATTCGTTAGTGCACTATAATCCATCTACTGAAAGACAATAAATAGTGTACGACAGTCTACTTGTACAAAGTAGCAAACAATTCAATTTACAAGCTGCTATAAATCGCCACAGGATCTGCAACACTTATACAAGCAAACTGAAGACGTCTATAATCTACAACGCATCGCCACCGGATCCACAACACTCATATTAGCGGACAGAGGCGTATATGAGCTCTCAAATGAAATGTTGTGCATTCAAATATCAATTACCTGTATAACTAAAATATTTCAACATACCCCTGCACGTGCACCATAGCTTGTATACACATAGGTATACAAAGGGGTATGTCAAATCAATGAAATTTAAAACACCCGCATGGGCCCCGGCGAGCATGTTATTGGTACACACGTGATGTCTAGGGATGCTGTACGGGTTAATAAGTGAATTCAAGTTCGAACCCGATTCTCCTATGTGGATCAATAGGAGTTGACATGGTTCGAACCATTAAACTAATACAAGGTTGTGGTGATCGGTATATATTTGTTTTAATACATTCATATTAGGCCTTCAATAAAAAGAATTCATTAACAAAGGCATAAGACATATGAAATCCGATCCTCCGTCGATGGCTCGACAGAGTTGACAAGGTTCATGCACAAAACACAAATATCTTTAAATGTAAATGACCCCTAACACCCCGATGATGGCCGTGTTGAATGAAGATCTCAACTGGAGGGATTTATAAATATTTTTCAAATGCCACCCAAATATCCATCAAAATTCAAAATTCTAAAATATTTAAAATTAAAATTCAACCATCAAATACTTAAATCAAAATCCATCAATCATCCACAATAATTTGCTGGGGTGGACAAATTAAAATTGGCTTCAGCTCACATAGAGCTAATGTCTGGTCGAGAATATTACTAGGATCCATTCTCAAACAATCTCCTACCAATAAGGACGTGATACGTGTCCTCTAACTAGCGGTTTTACAGCCAAATGGCACCGCAGGATAAACGGTTATGACTCGGGGCCCTCTGAACCGGGTGATTTTGTTGCCAAATGGCATCACGAAATACCGGTTATGGCTAGAGCCAATACACTCTTTAATGTCATCAAATTCTTGAGATATGAATGAATAAGATATAATTGATAGGGTACAAAGCCCTCTGTTAGCTAAGGTGGATTTAAATTTGTCCCCTGAGACAAATACCCACCCTAGGTCTACAAGGTCCCCTTGGACGAAGCAACCCATGGCTGCCGACAAGGATCCTTCTGTCTGGTTGGGTTGACTACCTCCTCTGACTAAGTAGACCAGGGACCTCGATGGCCCGGGACGACGGAACCATGAGATCTTGATCGGGTCCATCATTCATTCCCCCACCATCTGCTTTAAGTGCAAGATGGTGCCATTTCAAATTTTAAATATCAAATCTTCCAAACCTTAAATATCCAAATCTCAAACCCAATGATGCTACTATATGCTAGATAACATGTATCTTTACGTATCTGATTGACTACTAGCCTTAATCGAAAGTTCTCTCTTGTTATCGGGAGGGGTAATTAACTATAGGTGCTTGCGCCTATAGGAAACCAGAACTCAGTTCATAAAATCTTTGCAAAATGAGGGCGAAATCTCTGAGTAGTGTCTTATCTACAAACCCATCTGCCTTCCCAAAATTTACCCCAGAACTTAATTCCGTTAAAACTCCCCTCGCCGAAAGAAAAAGCATACAACAGTCGTGCGGGCGGAGGCCGGGGCTGAATTTTCGGAGCCCAAACATGTAGAGGTGGGAAAACACTGCGTAAAAGAAAAAAAAATGGAGAACATGTTATTTTACATTCCTTATTTGATGCAATAAAAAAAAATCACAAAATACATACAAATTAGGCCTTCCTTCCAAAATACCACAAAATGACAAAGTACAACAATTTAAACAAAATACAGCTTAACTTTCATATTATAAAGATGACACATACAAACTTATACCATAAAACACCTAAAGTTGCTTTTAAATTGCTTGAGAAGAAAGATACATATGGTATGGACACTTGCGGAGAGAAGAATTAGATAAGAAGCCCGAGATGAAATCGTAGAAAGGAGAAGAGAAAAGGAACAAGCTCGCAAGCTTTTCCAAGAAGAAATCCGCAGGTTTTTGTCTCCAAAAATTCTTCACATCATCTCTCTCTTTTTTTTTTTTACTCCACAAAACTACTCATATATAGATGTGAAAAGAGTCAGCCAAACAGCCCCAAACATCACCAACCGAGCCAATCAGGAAAAGGGAAACAGAAGGCCAGCAGGTGGCTCCAGCAGCAACAGCCGAAGGGACCACACAGGGGAGAGGAAAAGCCAGCCACAGGGAGAGGAAAAGTCAGCCACGGGACGAGCCAGGGGAGAAACCGAAAGGCCAACAGAGGGGGAAGAACCAGGACACCTAAATAATGAGCTGAAAATGACATTCCATTAAGAACAGCAAAAACCGAACAACCAAGCCCAAACCGAGGAGCCAGCAACTGCCCAAGAGCCAAGGCACATAAATCGCACCCCCCCCCCCCCATCATTATTCCCTAATATCTAGTCAACTCAATGATATGTTCACCTAGGAACTTTGCAATCACCCCCCCCCCCCCCCCCATCATTATTCCCTAATATCTAGTCAACTCAATGATATGTTCACCTAGGAACTTTGCAATCCTGCATTTAGAAATATTTGACAAGTTAGAAAATATAGACTTTTACTAGCCAATTTGAGGGAGATTGTTGAAGATTCAAATGCAGGCAACAAAAGGAAACCTCCATCGATAATGTTAGGAAGAAGATTTGGAAGAATGAAAGCCAACACAAATACATGGTCCTTAGAGGATTTAGACTGGAAGACATGAACTAAATAATAATGTTGGGCTAGCAGAAAGCACACTGGCGAAGAACATCAACAAAAGAAGAAAAAGGCTGGCCAACAACAACATATTTGGAAGAAACGGATGATTGGTAGGAATGGTTGGTGGACAACAACAAATTTGGAAGAAACGGATGGTTGGTAGGAATGGATGTAGGACAATAGCAATAAAAAGAAGGATGGGCTCATGGATGACAATAGATTTGGAAGGAAAGGGTTGGCAGGTGTAGGTGGCGGACTGTATTGAAACAATGAGTAAATGCTGGTGGAAAACCTTATGGAACGTTTTCAAATTGTTGTAATTGTTAACCGTAATGACTTTTCCTAAAATTGTATCGATTCCTAAAATATTCTAGGCAACACTATGCTTATTTACCCCCCTTTGTATAATAGTAAAACACAAGCCTTTTTGCCATTCTTGTCTATGCCAAATATGAGAGAGAGAGAGAGAGAGGCTCTATATGCTTGCTGAGTAATTTTTCGGTGTATTTGTTGTATTAATTTTATAGGGCAGAGCATATAATTTTAAAAAGATTCATCACTTATTTGGTGATTATTATTCACTTAGTTGTTCCAGAAAACATTTCTTTCTTAATTATTTTTTCTAAGGAACCTTGTTTTTAGTAGTCTGCATCATGTAGCAGTCCTTGGTAAGTGATTTCATCTCTCCCTGCTTTAGTAAAATATTTGGTTAATGTTTTGGGTTTTCCCATCATTTAAAACAACTCATCCTTTTTACCTTTCTCTTCACATTATTTAACATTGTTGCCTTATTTTCAGGAATACCTGGCTGTGCCAAATCAGCCCTCTGCAAAGAAATCTTAAAAAATCCTGGCATGTTTGACGACAATCGGCCAGTGCATAGTTTGATGGGCGATTTGATTAAAGGTTTGTTGATTCTTTTAGATTGTATAATATGTATGAATACAAGGTACTGTGAAGTAATTCTCTTCTTTGTGCGACTGGCCTACTATTGAAATTCTCATATTATTTTATAATTAACAAAAGAGCGCATTTAGAAAAATATTCAACTAAGATTTCTTTTATAGATGTATCCTTTAATCTAGCATGATTTGAAGTATGTCCTAAAATATGGCATACTTGTAAAGTTTGCATAATACGTTGCCATAATCCTTCATTGGAGAGCTTAGTGGATTTGATGAAGTTTGTATTCTTATTTCTCTTAATTCAAGCTCATTTATGGTATCAGCATCTTACATGTAGAACTAGTCGGAACTATTTTTTTCCTCATGCGCTTCTTTTTTTTTGAAAATCTGATATTTATTTTATTTTTATCTAGTATTATAAATTAGATTTTAATCCAAAGTACCTAATGTGTGAGAGCATTATGCCATGACGGGACATCTAAAATAGGACATCACTAGCAACTTCTTTGATTTTTCTTATTGTAAAAAAAGGAAGAAAATAAAGATGCACGCTATTCCTACGCGGTCCTACACTTCTCACCTTCTTTTCTTCCGCTTTGCTTGCAACTCGTGTCATGAAATCCTCACCTCATTAGTCACAAACACATGGAGCCAAAACTCATGTTACTCACTCACTATGCCCGTGCATGCTTTGCCATTTCCGCCTGCTAGAAACCATAGCCAACCTTACCCACTTTACCTAAGTACTCCATCTACACCGCGCAACAAGACATCAACATTGCAACAACATCCCAACCACTCGCCATCCCCTTTCTGTCTTTAAAACCTCATTCACTGCTATAAAGATGAGGACATGCTCAAATTTTATCCACAAATTATTAGAAAATTTTAGGCACAAGCTTATTCCTTTGGTGTGCCATCATGCGAAGACTTATACTCATTGATCTTTGATTTGACGAGGATGAAGAACACTCTACATTTGTTGATCTTTGATTCAGTTAGAGTTTCTCCTCTCTTCATTGATCTTTGATTCATTACGGTTTTTTGGCCACCATCAAGCGATAGCTATTATGGTTGTTTATGTTCTCTAGTGTAGTTGGCATACTCGTAAGCTTTGGTTTGTTGTCGAAGTTCTCTTGTTTTTCATCAATGTCACTGGAAGTTTGCCATTGAGAAGTAAGAAGACCAATAAATCTGCCTCGGTAAAAAATGGCATAGGCTACTAGATGCTAACAGTCTTCACGTCCAACTTTGCTATAATGCCCCATGTGAAAGGCTTTCAAAAGAATAGAATAATAATAAACAAGTTTTCAAATATCTATTATACGCAGCGTACTAACAAAGAATTTCTTTATTAAGCTTTGGGTTGCATTTCTCTCTAAGATTGTTTCTGTTCTGTTGATTTCTTTTCTATAGTTGTTGGGAAATATCATTTATTTTGATGCACTATCTTTGCACCCAAGCCCATGATTTGTCACGAAAATCATAGCTATCTTTGTAGCCAAGCCTACCATTTAACACAAAA
Source organism: Dendrobium catenatum (assembly GCF_001605985.2). NCBI lineage: Eukaryota > Viridiplantae > Streptophyta > Magnoliopsida > Asparagales > Orchidaceae > Dendrobium > Dendrobium catenatum. Next base: position 5,567,221 of record NW_021318832.1, on the reverse strand, counting down.
ATCAACACTGAATTGAATTTCTGCAGCCAAGTAAGGGGTTGCAAACTAATAAAGCATATAACAAATTAGTTGAATTATACATTGACCGCAGAAATAGTTTTTTTTTCCTGGAAAACTATTGTTTGAAGTTCTAGAGGCTATTTTGGCAATCCATGGAATTGCAAAGGCGGCATTCCATCTCTGTAGACAAGGTGGCAATCTATTAGCCTAGGGGAGGTAATATTACTCAGATTTTTAGGAAAATAAATATGTGCAAACTGTAAAATATCTTTCTTATTTCTAATGTAATTAATATTTCCATAGATAGAATTTGCCAAGAATAACTTAGAATCATGCCATATAAATAGAGGGTCAAGTCCCCCCGATGAAATACACAAAATTCAGATAGTTTCACTTATCCTCATGTCTTAGAGCTGTAGAAACAAAGGAATCTTAAGCATTTTTCTATGTTTTACATTTTCGCAGCCTCAAAATCCTTTTTGAAGTCCCTTTTTTCTTCCCTCTTTGTCCACTTCCTCCACCTGTTACTGGAACGATAACTGCCATCCACTACCTCCATTTACTACTCCACCACAAGGACACTTTTTATCCACCGCTTCCACTTGCTGCTCTACTGCAAGGATAATTTTTGTCCATTGTCAACTTCCAAAACAGGAAATTTCTATTTTTCTAATTAAAGAAACGGCTTCAGAAGTTGCTAACCAATTAAGTAGACCTAATCAAACTTTTATATGTGAATACAAAATTCTTCAATCGTTTTTCAAAATGAATGTAATAAATTATCTTAGTTGATCTTAGATTGCGAGAACATTTTCTGAAAAGAAAGTGAAAGTTGGGCTACCTTATTGGCCACATACCGAGCATAGATGATCTTAATTTTTCTACATGGGTTGTAGAAGATTTCTCAATTATGTCTTGGTTATGTAATTTAATGAACTAGAAGTTAGAATCTACATGTTCCTAGCCACAATTAGTGATATTTAGGATATTGTGAAGCGAACATATTCCAAAGGTGCATGATGTCCCTGTAGTCTATGTGGTCAAGACAAAAATTTACACAGCTAATCATAGTACTCATTCGGTTACCGAATATCATAATACATTAAAAATTCCGGGACTCAAACTCAATTTTTGCTAGTGCATCATAATGAGATGTAGCGAAGAAGTTGCAATGCTAAAATCATTAGAAGTTGCAATGCTAAAATCATTTATGGAAGAAGTAAGTTATGAATTCCTATCAGGAGTAAATATTGAATATGACCAAGTACGCATTTAAATACTTGGAAAAGACTCACTTTTCAACCTAAATAAAGTTTTCTCTGCCATTAGAGGGGAAAAAAGGAGACATCTCCAGTAACAAAATTAATATTGTTGTAATTCTTCATACTCTTTGGGCCACGTCAGATGTGTTGGCTTTGTGGAGAGATAGCTCCAGGAACAAAATTGATAATATGTTGAATATCACGCAAAATGGGTAAACTATAAGGAAAATCGTGAGGTAAAACATCATGGTATTGTAACAACGACAAAACTTCCTTCTTTACAAGTTCCTCTTCCCTATTTTCTTCTAAAACCATGATAACATACTTTTCCAGTGGGTCAGGTAGATCCCTTATGAACATTAACCTTGAGATTCAAATCAATCACCATATTTTGCTTAGTTTCCTCATTTGGATGGTTCAATACCACATTCTCAATATATATGTATTCTTGTGGCTGTCATGGATGTCATGCCTATCATTTTGCCATAACTAAAGTAAAAGTAAATGGCTGACATCCATTGGAATAATGTCGCGCTAAGCCTCCTAAAATATTTGTTGGTAGAAAATTATACTAAAAATCATTAGACACCTTAATTTGATTTCCATTTCGCAACAGTGATAGTTTTTAAGGCCTAAAGCGTTTTGTTGTAGAAAGGTTTAATTAGTCCACCATCTTTGTAGACAATATTGTCATCAATAATGCATTAAAAACTTTTCTTTTTACCGTACACCATGCATGAAATATATTGTGGTGAAGCCACTATGGTTCCTTGTTAATGATGACCCTCAGCTCGTCGAACAACAAATATCTCTCATTCATTAGCTTGCAATGAGTGCTCCCCTTCGACTTCTGGTACTTGTACATTTTCATCTTTTAGTGGGACTTCTTCAACTAATGTTAACTTAGCAATTGGGGCAATTGAAAGCAATATGACCAGATGCTATGTCAGCTATGGACATGAGTAATTGCAGATCAAAATTATTAATTTGTTCTTTTTTGAATTTTATGATCAACAACATTGCCTGGGGTGTAAGCATAACTCTAATGAGTAAATATAATTATTGGCTGTATTTATATTAACAGAAGTTCGTGGTAGTGTCTATTAAAATTAATTAATTAAACTTATTGCATGAAAATGGTATATCATGATATCTACTGGAAAAAGTACCATTATTTTGATAGTGGCTGTTACTTAACAAAAGGTCTCTGGTAACTTTACTGAGTTTGCAAAAATCATCCAGGACGATATTGGCCCAAGGTAGCTGAGGATCGCAAGAAGAAACCATATGCTATAACCCTTGCTGACAAAAATGCACCCAATGAAGAAGTGTGGAGACAGGTAAAATGATACTCAACTTATTAGCATATTCTATTTGACATGATCATGTGCCTTGTGTTTTTTTTGTTCTAAATTGGCTACTAACATGAATTTCCACTTGTTAGATCGAGGACATGTGCCGGAGTACAAAAGCATCAGCTATTCCAGTTGTTCCTGAATCTGAAGGTCCTATGCATATCATTTAAGAAATTTTCTTATTTTGTTAATGCTATTCCTTAGCGTTAGTTTGGACAATACTTTACCCACCAACATGCTTTTCTTGAAGTTATTTTGTTTTTCACCGTTTCTCTTCTCTCTCTCATTGAATGTGACTGCATGTGCATGCCCTGTGAATGCTCCTTCTTTTGGTTAATTAGAAATACTTTATGGCCAGCAACTTAGCAAGCAATCTATAATTAATAATAAAATTATCATAATTAGTTTTATCCCATTAACTGGCTCGAACTTATGAATCATTCTTTAGCTTTCATTCATGTTAATTGCTGCATGTGCTGTTAACTTCAGTTTAAGAAAATGTGAATTCATTAAATTATAGCAAAATCATAGCAATTTAATTTGAACTAGTTGCTTCTTTTGAAATTTACTTATCTGTATTCTTTATTGTTCCTTAAGCACAAATTAATTTTTTTGCAATTTCTATTAATTTTTCGTGTACCTTGGCAAATTGATCTATTCAATTATTTTTAGTTCTATTATAATTGAAAGGATTTTGATTAGATCAATCTTATTTCCCATGTAGGTAGTGGATTCCACTGTTACTTAATGGTTAAAATTTGACTATTGAGTATTTTTGCATTCTATAATCTTCTTCTAAATCTTATTTGTCATCATTGGTAATAAATTATGTCCGCTAAATGTTCATTTGAATTAATGTTTTCAACAAGGGTATATAAAACAATTTGCAGTTAGTGTTGTCAGAACTCAGAAGTACGCTTTTAAGAACTATTTTGAAGTGAAGTGATTCATTGCAAGGCTCTTGTGGTCTTCTTCGTTGTTAAGTTGTGGGTTGCAAGCAATTCATTTTGCTGTCGGTTCAAGGGCTTTTAGTGTTTACATTTAGAGGGTTTAGGCTTTACGATCCTGATTTATTGTAGTTTGATGGCTTGTGATTCTTCTCTTCACATTTAATGCAACTTCTGGCTCCTCTTTGTAAATGCAGATGCAAATGCCATACTAGATGGTGAGCTTTTCTCGATCAGTCACTGGAATGTGCGATGTAGAGAACACGTTGTGTGACAATAGGAGATGCAAATAACCTCACGTAGATGCATTTCTCAATTTTAAGTTGTGGATTATTTCGTCAATTTAATTTATATCTTCAATTATTTTTAATGAAAATTGTGATAATAAGATTGACTATAGTGACCTTAGCACCCTAAATGAAAATAAAGATTTTTGTTTTTATCGGCGTATTAATAAAACTGAAGTTAGAGAGGTTTTAAAGAAAATAAAGGGTGGAAAAGCTGTTGGACCTGATGATATTCCAATAGAGGTGCAAATGCTTAGGAGATGAAGAAATTTCTTGGCTTACTAAACTTTTTAATACTATTTTGAAGACTAAAAAGATGCCAGATGAGTGGAAAATGAGTGTGTTAATTCCTATTTTTAAGAATAAAGGTGATGCACAAGATTGTGCGAATTATAGAGGAATTAAGTTAATTTGTCATACTTTAAAACTATGGGAGCGAGTTATGGAGCATAGGTTGCGGCGTGATCTTAATATTTTCTCAAATCAATTTGGATTCATGCCTGGGTAGGTCGACTATGGAAGCCATACATTTATTAAGAGGTTTGATGGAGAATATAGAGAAAATAAGGAGGATCTATATATGTATATTATGGATTTAGAAATATATGATAAAGTTCCAAGAGAAGTGCTATGGAGAGTTCTTGAAAAATAAGGAGTTAATAATGCTTATTTTAATCATTAAAGATATGTATGCAGGAGCTATTACTTGTGTTCAAACACAAGGTGGTTTGACCAAGTATTTCCCTATTTTGTTGGGTTACATCAAGGGATCAGCCTTAAAGCCCATATCTTTTTGCTTTTAGTCATGGATGTTCTCACTAGACATTTGCAAGAGGATGTACCTTGGTGTATGCTTTTTGCTGATGAATTTCTTCTTGTTGATAAGACTAGAGATGGAGTTGAAACGTAAACTTGAATTATGGAGGTCAACATTAGAGAGCTTAAGGTTTTCGCTTGAGTAGATCTAAATCAGAATATATGGAGTGTACCATTTTAGTAGTAATAACCTATGTAGGGGATTGTGACTTTGGACGATCAAGTCATGTAATAGAGTACACATTTTAGATATCTTGGGTCTATTGTTCAGAGTGATGGTGAAATAGATGGGGATATTATCAGCAGAATTCAAGTTGGATGGTTGAAGTGGAGGAATGCATTGGACTTGTTGTGTGATAGAAAAGTACCCCTCAAACTTAAGGGAAAATTCTATAAGAAGGTAGTGAGGTCTGCAATGCTTTATGGTGTTGAATGTTGGCCATTAAAAGAAAAGCACAATACTATGTTAAGTGTGGCAGAGATGAGGATGCTCAGGTGGATGAGTGGCTTTACCCTTAGAGATAGGATACGAAATGAGCATATACATGAAAAGTTATGAGTAGCTCCAGTAGAAGATAAGATTAGAGAGAGTCGCCTTAGATGGTTTGGTCACATAAACTGCGGCCTTCCAATGACCCGGTTAGGAGAGTAGAGGTATTAGATTTGACTTATGTTAAGAAAGGTAGAGGCAGACCTAAAAACACTTGGTTAGAAAATATTAGGAATGACCTTTCTTTATTAGATTTAAACCAGAATTTGACCTTTAATAGGACACAATGGAGAAAAAGAATTCATGTGGCCGACCCCACGTAGTGGGATAAAGGCTTGATGTTGTTGTTGTTGTTGTAATTATTTCTTCATTTACGTTTGAGTCCTTGGATTCTTTGATGTCTGTTTTTTAGCTGTTCATTGACTCAGTTTTGTGCTCGTGCTATAAGCGTGTTAAACATCTCCTGAGTTTAATATTTTAAATTTATTCCTAGTTGGTAATCATTTTTCTTTTTAATATTTGGCTTACAATGCATAGATCATTCCATCATTATGATTTTTATGAAAGTTGTTGATGGTATAATGCCAGTAATGTTACCTTTGGTATATGCTTATCAATTAATTGAAGCTTGTGCTTTGCTCTGCAAAAAAGTAAAGAAAATCGTTGCATGTCACATTACATTTTGTGCGTGGATAACCTTGTTATGCATCAGTGATTTGGTTTATGACTTAGTTGTGGTGGGAAATGACTTTAGATTGGACTAATGCTTATGTTTAGCGGAAAGTTCACTCACTAGCAGTGGACTATATGTTGGTACTATCTTTAAAATATTTGATAATGATGTACTGCACCTAGCTAGAGGGTTCTTCAAATACCTTTTAGTCTTATAGAAATTTTGTAGGCTTCATCTAGAGTTGAGGAGAATAAAATTTCTCTTTATAATATCTTTGTTCACTAATAAATCTAGATATGGTAATCCATGGTGGTTGTAATAAAGAACGCTTACCAACAAACTTATTAAATCTATCGAAGTAATAAGGTCAATTCTATCTATGACATTGTGCTTGTATATATATTTTTTAGAATTATATTTCATTTCAGTTAAAGTAATAATAGGCTGTCTATTTGAACATTTCATATCAATTTCAGTTTTCTTCTAAAATCGTTTAGTCGATCCTACAAATTTTATTTTAGGAATTCTAACACGCTGGTCACCCATTTTATTCTAATGAAAGACGTATTCTATTCCATCTAACCAATCTGAAAGACTATGAACTTAAGTTCTACCAAATGTTAAAATATATTTCTTATCTTTAGGGAACATCAGAATATTCTTCATCTGATATTATCATGAACCTTTATGAACTTAATTTCTTCTTATACCTAGGTATTGATCCCTTGCTTCTATTCCAAGGTTTATCTGACTGACTGTAGGGATGACCTAATGGATTTTTCATTATATATATTATTTCATCAAACTTATTCATATATATATTTTTAAATCTTTTGAATATCACACACCTTTTTGTAGTGACATCTATAGACATTTGAATGATTTGCGAATACCAACAATGAAGCAATAATGCATGAATATAAAAACTAATGACCAAAGATGCTACGCTTTCAGCTTAAGAATATGATCAAATTTTGATGCATACAAAATACTTTTTGATTACCGAATCAAATAGTTTACATAATAATAATCTTTTACTTTCGTCCATAGAAACCTCAATAATTAATAAAGATGTTTATTTGCTAGTTTTATAGTGGTGGGCAGCAGCCAGCAGGTGATGCAGTTATATAATGGATAAAAGTTACTCTAATCTATTATTGTTATCAAAGTGGTTCAGGTATGGGTTACCTGATTGAAATAAGGGCAAAGGGTTGAACTGAAATGTTTGAATTTAAAATTTCAGATTTGAAGCTTCAAAATATGAAAATTGAATATTTGATAAGGTTACAAATTTTGGTGGAGGATTTTGTGCAGGCTATTTTAGAGTTTGTTTTGTTTTGAATTTGAATGGAATTTCTTTTAAAAAAGGGCTATAGACTATAGTGCTGGGAGATGGATTCTAATGAGTGGCGAACAACAGGGTGGCTTGACAGTAAGCCTGGGTTGGTGGTCAATGGCTTGAAACAACAGGTTCAAAAGAGAAATAATGCAAAAGTAGAGGTCAGATAATTTTTTTTGAAACAGGCTAGCAAGAGAAATATATACAAGGAATGGAATAGGGATTGCAGGAAACAAATCTACTTAGAACATGCTCATGGAAAATTGACCCATTGCTAACATCCGCTTCTTTGAGTTGTGTCATGTGCAGTGAATAAGTTCAGTGAATGCGTTGGATCCTTAAATATGCATGATCTGCTAAAAGTGTAACGTATCATGCCTTTTTCTTATGTATCTCACATGTAATGATAGCTTAGATGGATAGAGTGGCCACAAAGGTGTGGATTTTAGTGGCCGTGATGATTCAAAACAGAAGCTTCAAGAGTTGCTAAAGGCCGCTGACTTTTCTTCATGCTTAATCTTGTTTTTCTCTCCCTCTTTCTTTTTTTTGTTCTCTCTCCCTGTCATCATGCCTATCCTTTTCTGTTTTAGTATGTGATAAAAGGTAGGGGTAAGAAAGTTATTTAGCATGGGCTATTTCTTTTAGATGCCAACTCAAAAAATAAGAATTTGATTTTGTCAACTATAAAATTAGGACTTGGGCATTGCATACTACACTAACTGATAGAAGCCAACATGACAAGAATTAGACTAATTGGTTGTAGGAGGAGATCTAAAAAGGTAAAAGAAAAAATGAGATTGGGGAGATGGAAGAATGAATGCCTCAAAAGGGAGAGAGGCAAGGGGTAAACATGAAGTAATAAGAAGAAATCTTATAAGAAAGAGAATTTCTGAAGGGAGGTCACAAGTCATCTATGGAGAGTGCTAGAAAAGAAAGGGGTTAATAATGTTTATATTCAAGTCATTAATGATATGTATGCAGGAGCTGTTACTTGTGTTCAAACACAAGGTGGTTTGACCAAGTATTTTCTTATTTCAGTTGGATTACATCAAGGATCAACCTTAAGCCCATATCTTTTTGCTTTAGCCATGGTTGTTCTCACTAGACATTTACAAGAAGTTGTACCCTAGTGTATGCTTTTTGCTGATGATATTCTTCTTGTTGATAAGATTAGAGAGGGAGTTGAAGGCAAACTTGAATTATAGAGGTCAACTTTAAAGTCTAAAGGTTTTCATTTGAGTAGATCTAAAATTGGATATATGGAGTGTAATTTTAGTAGTAATAGATCTAGTGAGGGGGATTGTGACTTTGGGCGATCAAGTCATTAATAAGAGTACACGTTTTAGATACCTTGGGTCTATTGTTCAGAGTGATGGTAAAATATATAGGGATATTATTAGTATAATTCAAGTTGGATGGTTGAAGTGGAGAAATGCATCGAGCTTGTTTTATGATAGAAAATGCCCCCTCAAACTTAAGGGAAAAAATCTATAAGATGGTGGCGAAATCTGCAATGCTTTATGATGCAGAATGTTGACATTAAAAGAGAAGCATAATATTTAGTTAAGTATTGTAGAGATGAGGATGCTCAGGTGGATGAGTGGCTTTACTGTCACGACTCGGCTCGGATGCTCGATCTAACGAGGCGGGTACGAAAAGTCGGACGATAAAATTCATTAAACATAATACTACTACAATTGTACTGAAGTGCCACTAAAATACAATGTAAATTACTTGTTTTCATTTGTTCGTCGTCTTCTATAGACGAATTCTTCTCTTTCAGTCATTTCTTTTCTTTTGGGGACTTACCTGAAACATTTAAATTCGTGGGTTGAGTTTACTAAGTAAACTTTGTGGGTAACAATTAAAATAATTTACATGCTTTAAAGTACAATATACATATATATATATATATATACATAACATTTGATATTGGTTCATTAATTTAACATTTGAGGCATATTTTCTTTCTTTATTTCATTTCATTTCATATACATATTATATCATATTCATTTCTTTACTTTTTACATACCATAGCATGTTCATTTATAACATTTACTTTAACAATTATTATTTTTTCCTTATTTCATATTGTACAAGAGAACCATCTAATTGTACCAAAGATACAACCCTTTCCATTTCCATAACATTTTCCTTAATTTTTTCGTGCACGGGTACGTTACTTCCCCAGCCAGTACCCTATGAGGTGAACTCCTGTAAACTTTGCATGCATAACATTTTCCTTTTCCCTTTTTCTCAATTATATTTATATCATTTCTTAAACATTTATTTATTTACATTCTTATGTATATAAGTATATGTATGCCTTTCATTTTCACTTCTCATTTCTTTTGCATGTTTTGTTCGTTAATATATATATTTTCTTATCTCATATAGGTCTTCTTTCACATATCCATACTTGTACAAAAAATTATTTCGTATAACAGTTTTCTAACATCATATAAATTATAAGTTTTAAACAATTGAATACATGCTCCTTTCAATGCAAACTAAAAAAAATACTATAAAAGAAATCTCATAAATCCCCACTTTGAATCTTCTAGGTCTTTGATTTCGTCACCACCTAATGAGATACACAGTAAAGCAAGTTACATATAATTAATTTTATCAAACTTCTCAATAACATCTATTTAGGTGATTCTTATCTCAGTCTCAATTTTCGTTCTTGTTAAATTCCTTGAAGACCCAACTCCTACAGTTGATCTCCTCCTTTCTAATTCATTAAATCCATACAAGATAATTTATATAAGAAATGGTTAATTACAAAAATTTAATAAAAACTATACTATAGAAAGATCACTTACAATTTGGCATCTCTAAATTCTTCTTCCTTTCCCAAAATCCTTCCCTTGTCTTCAATTCTTTTCTTTTTCTTCTATGAAAAGTATATCTAGGTTTAGATGAAATAACCCAAGACAATTTATACGAAAAAGGGAAGAAAAATTTTACAAACCTCCTTCCTTCTCCCTCTAGACGGTTCCTCTCACTTCTTCCTAAATTCCACTTCTTTAGCGATAAAAATAGAAAAGGAGTTAAGAGGAGTTGTCGAATTTCATTCCTAATTACAACATTCCACTCAAAATAGTAAAACGACCTTCTTCGTACGAAAACGGACGTCTGCTCCTGCGTTTGGTCCGTCTAGCCGTTCTCTGTCGCGAAAACAAGGAAGTTACGTGATCTGCTTTTCGCGATTTAATGAGGGGGTTCGGTCGGTTCAACCGAACCGGCCGAATGAACCGCTCATCACATTTACTCTTAGAGACGGGATATGAAATGAGCATATACTTGAAAAAGTTGGAGTAGTTTCAGTGGAAGATATGATCAGAGAGAGTCGCCTTAGATGGGTTGATCACATAAAACAGCGACCTTTCGATGACCCAGTTAGGAAAGTAGATGTATTAGATTTGGCTTATGTTAAGAAAGATAGCAGTAGACCTAAAAAGACTTTGTTAGAAAATATTAGAAATGATATTTTTTTATTAGATTTAAATGAGAATTTGACTCTTAACAGGACACAATGGAGAAAAAAGATTTATTTAGTCTACTCCACGTAGTGGTATAAAGGCTTGTTATTGTTATTGTTGATCTATTGTAAGGCATAGCTTCTACTATTTATAGAAATAATCTTACTTATAAGATTGGAACCAAGCATATGCTAAAATTATCCAATAGGATAATTTAACACAAAATAAATCCAAAAAATTTAAGAGCTTAATTTAAAATAAAATAAACTCTTAATTTAATTTCTTATATGACATCAATTCCCAAAGGCTAAAAAAACTCTACTTCGAATAGTTGAAATGCTGCTTGAGGGAGAACTATATGACTTGAACTAGACCAAAATGCAAATGAAATACATCCTGAAGAGAGATTAATGGAAATCCATATTGAAGAGGAGGTGAGAAATGAAAATCCATCATGAGAAGGAAGAGATGAAGGGAACGAACATCAAATGTCAAAAATATTGATAAAAGATTCTCTGCATCCATTTTTAAGAGCATAAGCAAAACTTTGAGAAGATATCTAGAAGCCATTTGAGATATTTGTGCACACAACTAAGTTGATTTTAGGTGACTCGACTGCTTGCTACCTAAATGAAGTTGACGTTTTTTTTCCTTTTAGGTTGTGGTTTGTAGCAGAGAATTGACAGACTTATGTGAATTGTGCAGTTTTATGTGAATGGAAGTGTTTGGTGAGAGGCTAGCAGTGATCAAGTGCTCGTGATGCTATGTGGAATGCGAGAGTTGTTTGCTCATTAGTGGACAATTGTGAACTACATGAGTGTTGCGGAAAACCTGTAACATAATGGGAAGTGTGTCGTTAGGGTAGATGTTGACGTGAGCATAGCTATATCGAGTGGAATGGACGAGCAGTTGAATGTTGCCAGTGTTGTCCTTGACACTAAAATTGAAGCCATGAGGGAGGTGGTGCAAACTGCTTAGCATCTTGTGTTGATCGGTTGAGAGGAGTTGGAAGGATCTCTAGATCAGGTTGGAATGTGTAGGGTTTGATTCTCGTTGGAGGAGGATGCCAAGGTGGCTTGGTGTAATGATTGCTATCGAATGCAGAAAAAAATAAGAGAGCTTATGTAGATAATCGATTATGTCGAATCATGTGTTGGGGCATGCAAGTAGATGTAGATGTGATCCTATGGTAGGGTCTTCGACTCAAAGTGAGGAAATGTGGGCTACCTCAGTGATTCAAATCAATAGATGTTGTGTTGAAGGAAGCTTGGTCAAAGATGATGGGATGAAAAAGATAAAGATTAGTTATATGAGATCATGGGAGCAGATGTGGGATTGAGAATCAAGTTTTGAAATTAATTTTTTTATGGAGCACACATCGAAATTAAATGAATTTTATATAAGAGAACTAAAGATGTAGTTGAGGAGATAGCAAACATGACCTTACTCGCCCGAAGCCCTAGCCTGTACTAACGCTTGCTCCATTCTGACCTACGTGTTCGGTGTTCCGACTCGCCACTCTCTCATCGCCCGAGCCACGAACATCCCTTCTTTTGTGATTCCATGCGACTACTTACTCTAAGAGCGATGCCTCTGCCTGCACTGTCTTCTTGAGCACATACAATATCACTTAAGTGTTTCAATACCTCTGCATTTCTACTCTCGCGATCAATTTTCAAATTCAATTGTACAGTGCAGAAGAGTTCGTTTATCTATTCTCTTGTACAATGCCCTTCAACTATCCGAGGAAATAAAAGCAAAGCAGAGAGATGTTTTATAAAATAATAATAATAAGAACAAAAAAAGCAAGTATTCGGAGACTCGTGTCATTGATCTTAAATCTGACCAAAAGAAAATCCAACTCAAGACCTCATGCCGTCGATCTTTAAATCCGTTAGGACTATTCCAAATTCAAGACCTTACACCATCGATCTTTGATCCAGTCGGGATAGTTTCAAATTTAAGACCTTGCGCCGTTGATCTTATATCTGGCTAGGAAGATTTTAAAATCAAGACCTTGCGTCCGGTAGAGAAGAAATTAACAACAAGTGTCATCTCGACCTCCCTTGGGAGGAGGGGACGTTAGTAGGCTGCTAAAATTCCTCGAAAAAAAATTGCAGGAAATTTCTTTTCAGAGAAATTGGAGAGCAATTCAATTTTAATTTTAATTATTCAATTGATTAATTTTAATTAAAACCAATTAATGAAAATTAATTAATTAAAACTAACTAATCAAAATTAATTTAAATTAGTTAAGTAAAATAATTAATTAGTTAAATTAATTAACTGCTTAATGGAAATTTATTTATTAAAATTAATTAATCTAAATTAATCGGTTAATTAATTGTTTAAAACTAGTTATGTAATTCTGATTTATTAATTGTAATTAATTGATTAAAATTAGTTGGTTAATTAAGACTAATTTATCAAAATTAATTAATTGCTTAATTAATTATCCAAGAAAAAAATAACTAATTTGTTAATTAATTGTTTGATAGCAAATTTAAAAATTCAGGAGCACTTAAAATCCAAGAACAATAAAATTTAAATTTAATTAATTGATTGATTAAAATAAAAATTTTAATTAATTAATCAATTAAAATAAAGAGAGCCACTCTAGTTAGTTTTATTTTGAATGTAGAAAAAGAAATAATATTTTTCCACTAATTAGCCATAAACTATATGCTACACTAAAACCACTCTTAAATTTACGACTCAAATAAGAAAAGCATATCTAATGCTCCTTTGCAAGCTCTCCAATGCTTCTTTGCATGCTCTCCAATGCTTCTCTGCATGCTCTCTATTGCTCCTCCAAGATCTCCAAAATCTCTCTTATGCGAGCTCCAAAGTAACACGAGCTCCTGCAAACAAGCAAATAAAACTCATTAGCATTGAAATTAAATTGCTAAGGCAAGAAAAGAACAAGTGTTGTACTAAACTACAATATTAAAAGAAAAAGAGTAGAGCATTGGTGCAAGAAGGAAAAACAAGGTACTGAAAAACTAAAGTGCAAGAAAAGCAAGGTAAAATACTAAACTTCAAAAAGCTGGAAAAGAAACTATTGTACAAAATTACTATTGTTGGAGTAGTAAACAACTAAAACCTAAGATCTTGTCTCAAGTTAGCAAATAACTACAAGCTAAAGTATTTACGGGTACAATCCAATCTACCCAAAATAACCAGGCTACTTCCAAAGAGAAGCAGTAAGTCCTACCAAATCTACAGGCTTCTAAGGGAGTCGTAAGACCTGTCAATCAAAATCAACGGACAGTTTAGCCTATAGGGCTAGGTTGTAAGACCCATCATGGAGCTACTTTCAAAGGAAAGTTGTAGGACTCATTATACTCAAATAACAAGACCATTTCTAATAGGAGTTATGAGACTTATTATTTAAAAATTTTCTAAATGATATATCAAACCTTCAAATTGGGCAGCTCAACCTATAGGGCTAAGTTGTAAGACTTGCCAATGGGTAACTTTTAAGTGAAGTCGTAAGCCCCACACGTGAGGGAAATTGCTAAATAAATTGTAAGACCCTAAAACCCAAACAAACAAAATCCATGGTTAGCTTAGCCTATAAGATTAGGTTGTAAGACTCACTATTAGGCTACTTCCAAAGGGAAGTACTAAGACCCGCTCTACCCAAATAATTAGGCAATTTCTAAGGAAAATCAAAGACCTATTCTTTGTGGAATTGCTTGACAAAACATGAAATCTTGAACCAAAACTAGTGGGTAGCTTAGCTTGTAGGGCTAGGTTGTACGACCCGCAAACGGGCAACTTCTTAGAGAAGTCGGAAGCATACCTGTTAATAGCGAATGACGCACTATGGCGCAAAGGTCCCTTTGTAGCCATGCACGGCGCTGCGCGCGCCATTTTGAACATGGTGCAAACTATATAAGAATTATAAAATAATAAGTATGAATATGAAATATCATTAAAAATGAAAGACAAGCTATCCAAGAGACAAGAATTCACATTTAAAGTCCTCATCCCTTCCTCCTCTCCTATAGAGCCCAATGTCTCCCAATCAATGCATGCACTCATGAAGAAAACTTATACAAAGCATGCACTCATGAAGAAGCAGACTAACACTAACAACTATTACTAAAGATGATGAATACAACAATATGCCGGGCTGCCGGGCGTCCAAGGCGCTCCCCCTGGCGGGGAACAAATTTTATTTGTAAGAGTAATTTTGAAGTTTTGCTTATTTTTAAAGTTCGTAAGTCATTTGTATAGAAAGATACCTTGCGGTACTGAGCATGTACATAGCGGTACCGAGCATGCACCTAGCGGTACCAAGCATGTACCGAGCGGTACCGAGCATGTACATAGCGGTACCGAGCATGCACCTAGCGGTACCGAGCATGCACTTAGCGGTACCGAGCTTGTACCTAGCGGTACCGAGTTTTTTTTTTTTAGTTTTTTTTTTCATTTTAAGAGGTGGACGCCTCTAAACCATTGTTGCTAGTGAAACACTTCAAGTAGCAATCAATAAAAATCATACATGTTAAGTTGTAAATTCTTGTAAAAAAATATTCATAAGTATAATGAAATTTAAAAACAATTTGGCGTGCTATTTTGAGCCGTGCGCCTGGCTCACATGTGGTGCAAATAGCGCGTGCTATTTTAAATACATGCGCCTCGCCATGAACATGGCGCCGTAGGTGCGTTGTGCGCTATTTTGCGCCATTGACAACTATGGTCGGAAGACTCACATGTGAGGGAAATTGCTAAATAAATTGCAATATCTTAAAACCCAGACAAACAAAACTAATGGCCAGCTTAGCATATAGGGTTAGATTGTAAGACCCACTAGTAGGTCACTTCTAATAGAAGTCGTAAGATCTACTTTACGGGCTACTTTCAATGAAAGCCTTTAAGTCCCGAACCAAATTCAAACACCCAGGCTACTTCTATGAAGAAGTCGTAAGACCCGCTTCAATTCAAATTTCTGGGTAACTTCTGAACGAAGTTACAAATCCCAAACTGAAATACTTCTGGGTATTCCAATGAATGTAAACCTCAAACCACCATTTTTCAAATATAAATCAAATCAACTTTCATCTAACCATTTCAATTTACTTGGGATCCCCGAGAGAAGATAACCCATGGCTGCTAATCAGATTCCTCGGACACTACAATCAACGGTTATTAGTGTTGGTAGACTAAAACCTACGGTATACCTAGGACGACGGAACCATGAAATCTTGATCTTGTTTACCTCCAATTTTCCCCCACAATTGAGACTAAAACACCTAAAATGTATTCATCCTTAATTGCGAGTTCTCTCTTACACGTTTAGAGGGGTAATTAACTATGAGCTCTTGTACTAATGGGAAAATCCTGATACTACTTTCATGAGAAATCGAGTTAACTACAATCTGACTTAAGGGAAATGAAATCTTATGTCTACAAAGTTGGATTCATGCCGACACGTTGTTTTTCTTGATCCAACAGTTATATATAAGATCAAAATCAAATTTATGCTAAAATTATCTAAAAGTATAATTTAACATAAATAAATAGAATAAATTTATAATCTTAATTTGAAATAAAATAATTAAAATAAGTTCTAATTTTTATATCTTGTGTGGAATCATTTATGTTTGTAATCATACACAATAATGTTTCTACCACTCTCAATCATCTTTTATTGTGTATCTTAAAGCATGCAATGATTTTGGAAATTGTTCCCTCATTTCCTTACATGTTTTGTTATTTATTGTGAACCACTTTCATAATTTTCATCAGTTAGGACCCATGCACACCAACAATTTTGCCCTCTTTTTTTCCTCTTCTACCGCACCTCTTTGTTTTTGTGGGATTCATGCTGCCTACTCATTAATCCATTGTCTATTGTAATATTTTGTAATTATTATTCTACCTGCTCATCAATTTATGGACTAATATAATTATTATTCCTTAATTTTATATGTTTTTTATTAGAAACGAATTGAATTTTCCTTGCAAACTTTAATTATTCGAGGATTTAATTTTTATTTTCTCCTTGTAAATTTTAATTTTACACCCAGCCTTGTCGTGGATAAATTTGTTAGTCTATCTTGCAAAGAGTTCTTGTCTACCAATAAATTAATTTTATTTTGTTCCTCATTTTTTTACAAAATTCTTCTTTGCCTCGTGTGATGACTTGAACGATTAGAGTCCTTTCTTGGTAATTTTAGTATTCTAAACGCTTCACAAAATGTGAGACAAAGGAATAGTTATGATTGTGATCAAAACTTTTTAAGCTGATCTCATGAGAAGTCGCATCTACAAGTTGTCATTTGCATCATATTTAATTTAATCAACTTTAGAAAGTGTGATAAAGGAATACGCCGCTTATATTAATCCCCCGAATTCCCACTATCTATTTTGAACAACAACAATATCAAGCTTTTATCCCACTGTCTATTTTGAAGCTTAGTAAAATACATCAATTCATGAACTATTGTAATTATTAATTTTTGATTTTCTATGATTTTTAGTAGAAGCTCTCGTAGGATTCTATAAATTCTTCACAAGTGTTAGGATAAATACTTAATCTATTCTCTTTAATTCTCGTCATTTATCATAGTAAACTTCTTATTTTTTAGTTTTGGTCATACTTATGACTTATTTGGCTGCTTGTGAACAGAAAATATGTTTTAGAAATCTGGATTTTTGTTTTCACTCTTTTTTAAGTGTGAAAACAAAAGCATCACATCCAAGGCAGTTTTGTTTTTTGAGTTTGTAACCACAACCAATCAAATGATGGACTTAACAAACTTCATATTCTTTCAAAACATGACTTCAAACCGGATCTTACTCGCCTACTGTAATTTTGCTTTTTGTCTGATCACTAGAGTTCTATTCTTAAGCTTGGTTATTTCCACATGCCTTCTTCATAATGCATTTGTCTTACCTCGATGTGGAATGTCTCCTTGACCATGTTCTTAATGGTCTTGCCTTAACCCATTATAGGGTTCTCATTGTTTAAAAATGCGTTATCTATTTTATTCCTTTTGTTTACGTACTGTTAGCTGAACTCTTATGCTGATGCTTGCGTTTGTTTCTGCATTCTTATTTATTTTATTGTTTACTGATAATCTTCATTGGCCTTAAATTTCTTTTGGGGTTGTGAACTAGATCTCCTTCATATTCTTGTTTGGAAATTGATTCTGGTAAAGTGTAAATTATTATCCTATATCACGTTGGTATTTCATATGTGGCTTTCTACTTGGTTGCTTTAGCAAAGAGTTACATTTAATTGTGCAGGAACCGATTCAAATCCCTTTTCTCTCGATGCACTTGCTGTTTTCATTTTTCGTGTGCTCCAACGAGTTAATCACCCGGTAGTTGCAATTCTTTTAACATGTTGTCTGCCGCTTTAAAAAATTGCTTGTTAGATTGTGCTGCTTTGTATTCTTACACAGCTATTTTGGATTCTTTTGAAGGGAAATCTGGACAAGTCATCTCCAAATGCTGGTTTTGTACTGCTTATGTTTTATCACCTTTATAATGGCAAGGCATGTTGCATCTTTTTTTAATGTAATTTTGCTCTTAAAAAAGAGTTCTTTTCCTGTCATTATATGCTTTGTGTTGCTTTTCCAGAACCGAAAAGAATTTGAGAGTGAACTGATCGAACGATTTGGTGCTCTTGTGAAGATGCCTTTGCTGAAAATTGACAGGTAAAGGTTCTTCGCTGCTGTTATGGGCTCCTGCAGAAACAATTCCTTCATTATTGTGTATAGGGTTAAAGCTCAAACTAGTTTCCCGACCATTCACATCTATGATGCACAGGTAGGGACACAGCGATAAGGACACGACATGACACGACACGGACATGGGACACGTCAATTATTGAAAATATAGGACATGGACACGAGTTGGACACGGTATTATAGTTTTATATTTTAAAAATATTGTATAAAAATTAAATAAGTGTAATTTTAAAGATAATTTAGAAATAATAAGTCATTTAACTAGAATTTGAGCTTAAAATGATTAATATTAGGATATCGAGAGTTGGGCATCAATGACGTTTATCAGTCATCGAGAGAGGAGATGATAATGTTGTCGAGAGTCAGGCATTGATGTTATGCAATAAATATTGGACGTCAATGTTAAGAGGACATTTATCGTCGATGTTGAGAGGGCATTGGTTGTTGATGTTGAGAAGGTGGTTGACAAAGATGAGAAGTCAAGTTGTGGGTGTAGAAATTGCTAGCATCGACCATCAAATTTGTATTTAAGATACATGTTTAAAAAAATTCATAAAATATTTAAAATACGTGTCGGGCACATGTGTTCAATTTTTATTTAATATTTTTTAACCGGACACGTTTTCGGCGTGTCCGACATGTGTCGGAGGAGTGTCAGACGCGTGTCGTGTCGGATTCATGTCGAATACTACACGCCTCTTTGAGGAGAAGTGTCGGTGCATCATAGATTCACATGCTATCAATTTTATCCTGTCTATTCATAAGTTACAAATTTAATCCATATTATCACTTTTCTTCAATTTAGTCCATCGACTATACAAAATTGATTCCAAATGGTCATTTAAGGACTAAATTGGGATTAGTTTTGCATAGGTGATGGACTAAATTGAGATCTATTTTGTATCTCAATTTCCATCAATTTCTACCTGAGGGACTATCTGTGATCAATTTTGTTTTGTTGAGGGATTAAATTTGAGAAATGTAATATTTTGGGATTAGATTGACCACCTATAAACAGTTGGAGATTATTTTAAGCTTTTTCTCTATTATGAGATCATCATCATCATCATCATTATAATCACTATCATTAGCTTTATCCCAACTACGTGGGCTTGGGTTTGTGAATCTTCATTTTTCATTTGTTCCTATAGTGTATTGTATAAGGTGTTGATTATGTTGTTCAAAATTGATTTTTAGCGAATTTTATCCTTGTTAGCTAAAGCATACCCCTTCTTTTAAATCCGTTGATGTTAATTTTATCTACTTGTATAATGGTGCAATTTCAGCCATTTGTTATGCATGTTTAAATCACCCATGTCTATTGTAAATTTCTTATTTTTGATAGATGTTACTTAAATAATTTTTCTAATATAATTTTTATAATTTATCTATTCAAGTTCTGCAGTAGCAACAACAACAGCAACAATAACAACAACAATAAGCCTTTGTCCCACTACTTGGGGTCGGCCACATAAATCTTTTTTCTCCATTGTGTTATGTTAAAAGTTAAATTCTCGTTTAAATCTAATAAAGAAAGATTATTTCTAATATTTTCTAACAAAGTCTTTTTAGGTCTACATCTACCTTTCTTAATATAAGTCAAATCTAATACATCTACTTTCCTAATCGGGTCATCGAAAGGCCGTCATTTTATGCCATACATCTATTTTAGCATTCTAGTTACTTCCACATTAGTTATCAATGACTTTTTTGCCATCTAAAACTCGATCTATACAACATTGTTGACCTAAGTACATTTTTAGAAAATTTGTGTTCAAATTTTCATGTTTATATCTTCATTTATATCTCCATTTTATATATAATAGATCTAAGATACTTAAATCTTTCAAACATAAGTATTATTTTATCTTCTAATATTATTGATTGATAATTGTTTCAACAAAAGTTCCTTTCCAATGGAGGAAATTGCTCAATTTAATCCTTTTCTCACTCCATCCAACTTGCCTCACTCCCCTTTCTGAGACTTTCTTGCATTGGCCTAGCTATTCGTCATTCTCTTGCTCGCCCATGAGTGTGCTTGTACTCCATTTGGATCTCCCTAACAAGGAATAGCTCATGTTTTGCATGCCTCGATTTGCTATCATCTTTCCTCATGCCTATGTGCGAGCACACTTGTGCTGGTTTAACGATATGTAGACCCCTCCTTGGTGCTCCTGACAGTAGTTCTTCAAATCTTCTTGCTATGGTTGCAATTTTGTGACCTACTAATGGGCTTTATTGCTTCCATGCATTGACATTAAGCTTATTTCATCTTTGGCATTGGCACTTAAGGTGGCGCTTTTTGCTGCTTCGGTTTGATTTGTCGCTTGTTAATTTTCATTCAACATCTTATGTCAGACGTCATGCTTTCTCGCCTCTGCCAGTTCCAAGTCATTCCGTAGTAACCACTCCAACTATTTAGCAAACTACTCCTATGGCCGCTCCTACTCCTAGGATTCCGACTAT
The DNA here is from genome assembly GCF_001605985.2 of Dendrobium catenatum. Classification (NCBI taxonomy): domain Eukaryota; kingdom Viridiplantae; phylum Streptophyta; class Magnoliopsida; order Asparagales; family Orchidaceae; genus Dendrobium; species Dendrobium catenatum. Next base: position 5,546,395 of record NW_021318832.1, on the reverse strand, counting down.
GTGAAAATTTCCTCAACTTGTGCTCTTTGCTCACATTTGGACTTGTTAGAGGGTAGAAGGGTTCCTGGTCTTCAACTTACTCCATCCTCTTTATTCCTTATATATTTTCAGCAAGGTCGTGCACCAACTATTCAAGAGTTTCCCTTATCCTATCATAGTAAATTTGCACGCATTTTTTCTGATGATATGATCTTTTTGTGTTGATATCTTTCTTTTCACCTTTGTTAAGCAAGTTTTCTTAGGTCCGCCCAATTTGGAGATTTAGATTCATGGTCGATTTAAGATGAGCATGGAAAATTTTAATTAGGCTTATTGACTCTCACCGCTTTCTCACAAATTAGCGCAAGATACTAATTACTAAAGATTGCTCTCTAGGAGATTCGGTGGTCCCCTTACTTTGATTATTCGAAACAGTATCCTGTTGCTTTAGTTTTGGTTGCCTTCCCCAACTCATGATTTATAATTTCAACCAACTTGACTCTATTTTCACATGTTCAATTTTTTATGAACTGCTTTAAGTGGATGTGTTACAACTATAAGCTATCTAAATCGTTAGCGACTAAGGTCCTGGTTGAAATGGGCATTGCTATCCCTTTGGAGGAGTTTTGAATTGGTTTCACTATTTGGCACTTTTAGCAGAAGGTAGAAATATGAGTACATTCCTTCTTATTTTTTCTCTTGCAAAACTTTTTGCCATAACTTTTCAGCATGTTTTAGGAACGCCCAAAAACTAGGAAAATCCTTTACTAATCAGGTTAGCTAGGAACATTCAATTGATAAAACCGAACCACTAATGTATTGGCTGCAATTCCATCTCTTTTTAGTCTAGTTTGTACACAAAAATTTGAATTAATTTTAGATCCTCTTTGATTTTGAGGTTTCCTTGGTTGTTTGTCCAATGGTGGTGTTCAACACCACATCTGCACACAAGATCATTACTCCAAATCTCTTAATGGAATTTACTTATAATCATCATCCTATTGTTGGGAATGCTGGTATTTCAGATTCTCAATCACACTTGAAATTTTAGTACGGAAGAACTAGTGGATAAAATGTTTCAAATTTGTTATGCCCAGAGGAGCGTGTGTGTGTGTATATATATATATATAGCAATTTATGCTTGTTGCACTCTTTTCATTGATTGTTAATAAAATTTTATTTTAAAAAAAATTTTTGATTTGCAATTTTCAATATCACACTCTAAAATTTTATATCATAAATTCAATATTTGTTTATTACTTTAAATATCTCTATCTTCTAAACATTTTTCTTTATTATCATTTTTTATTTGTTTTAGTCGATATCTCACTAATTAGAATTCTGTCATCAGTAAAAAAACATACATCATGACACCACACTTTGAATAACTAACATATATAAACTCCGATATTGCTTTTGAATGTAATTATATTATAATTGAGAACTTTTTTGTCACTTCACATCTACTTCAAATATTAGTTGTTGCTTTATCATATATATCTTTAGTAATTTTAGCATGCCATTGATATATATATATATATATATATATATGCCTGATTTACTCTCTTCCGTAAGCTTTTTTGTTTGATTCCTAAATTTGATTCATTTATATTTAGCACAATTTGAATAACTTTTTTGATCTTAAATATTGGTATAAAAGTAATATTTCTTCAATCATTTGGGTTCCTCTTACTCTCTAAAATTTTGTTGCCTTATTAATTAAATCACTACAACCCTTAAAACTTTTCAAATCTTAATAGGTATTTTCTTCAGACCTAAAACCTTAATTTTTTGCATCTTTTAGTGCCAAGTCCATTTTTGTATTATTTCATTTATTTGAATTATATAAATGTACCAACTGAAAAAAAAAAATTTAAGGTTGATGAGAAAGTAGTTAGTCTTCTTGTTTGGTAAATCTGCATCTGTTTCAATTTACAGGCATCATGTATCTAAGGACTGAAATTTTAACGTGTAGTGTACCGTTGTGCTATTTACATTGAGTTTGGAACAAAAGCCTTGAAGTCTATTGATTCTTCTAACTTGACTTTACCATGCTTTCCTTCACCTTGGTTTTACAGTACCGTTCAGCTAACAGTAACTGAGCGCATTTCTTTCTTATCTTAAGCAATGTCAAATTCTTCCGTTAATCTCTAATCCTTTGAAAATAAAATCTACGGGGTCAATAAAACTTTTGTATTTGAAGTAATAGTTCCTTTAAAGTAGTGTACCAGAAGGCATCTTTAGTAGAAATGAATATTGCTTCACATGCATGAAGATTTCCGAAGTTTCTTCTATTTTTGCCGGCATCAGCTAATGGAATCAAGCTTGGTTTCTTATTGCTTGCAGGTCACCTCTACCTGATTCTTTGAGGATTATACTTGAGGAAGGGTTAAATCTCTATGGGCTTCACACAAGCAGGCATGGAAGGTATTGATGTGGTCATTTGGTTAAGAATGTTTAATTTTAAAAGGCCGTAAAGTTATAGCCAAGATTTTGCTAGGTACGATTGCTTTTTAGCTTATATGTAAATATAAAAATATGTTTGTTTGATATATAGAGAAAATATTGGGGAGTGCATTGGTCATCCATTAGCAACTGTCTAAAGTATCCAAATCTGTTAATAACAATCTTGGTGTTTGGCTCTACCTTTCATGCTCGCTTAATCACTCTTTGTTTTTGGCTCGCTCACTCACTTTCTCTATCTCATACTAACTCTTGCTTGTCTTTCCCAATTTCCCTCTACGTCTCTCACTTTGTTTCTCCCTATTGACTCTCTCTCTCTCTCTCTCTCTCTCTCTCAGTTTTCCTCTATCTCCTCTACTCTATTTTAGGAACCAGCTTGGTACTCCAAACTTTCGAGCTAGGTCATGAAAAAATTGATATTAGAGTAAAAGTTTAACTTTGCAATTCTAATTACGGTCAAACTTTAAAATGATTAATGAGATTTAACAGGTTTGTTTAGACATTATCTAAACTCTAATTAAGTAATATTTCTATTTCTTAGGCTTATAGATAATCAAGAGGAGGAGATGGAAATACGGGGAAAGGTGGACTACCACCAAATGTTACTATTGATACCAATGTTCTCACTTAGATGATGATAGCACTGATGCAAATGATCCAAGACTTATGGTCTCAACCTAGTGAAAGTAATAATATTGCCTCAATTGACAAATATTTAAAAATGTTATTTTAGGAATTTGAAACAAAAAAAGCCCACGAACTCCCTATTTGCACACTTTTGGTTGTTCGCCTGCTCTGTGTTACTCCCATTATTGGATCTTGGGGAAGGGCTGGATGGTTGAGAGATGGAGGGCAAGAGTAGGTGCGGTTCTTGGAAACTCCAAGGGCAGAACCTGCGGCTGATAGCTGGAGGAAATTTGGGGCTGGCAACTGGAAAATGAAGGCCCATTTGAGGCCTGAAGAAGTTCTTGGAGCTGGAGGATGGCTGTCTGAATCCTGGTAGCTAGCTGCTGGTTTTGGACAGTGGCAAGGGGATAGTGAGAAGGAAGGTGGTTGGGCTGGATGGCTGGAAGGAGTTCTGTAGGCCTTGAATTCTCCAAGACAGACCTGCAGCTAAGAGGGAAGGGGGTAAGAATGTCTCGGATGAGACCTGGAAGAAGGGAGGGAGGTTCTTGGAGACTCTAAGAGGGGCCCCAAAGGGCAACAGCACTTAGAAAAACAATTCACTGAATTGATCCACCAAAATCTGTCTAGTTATCATTTCTAATGCCTTTAAATTGGCAAATTTATTGCAATTTACATAAAACTCCAACTATTCAAAATGCAGAAATAAGACATAAATAACTAAAATAACTCTATTAAAGCACTAATTAATCATTTGGAGGAGATTAATGCTTGATGTCCTGGCAAGACTCTCATTAACGGGTCTCTTTAGTTCTTCGTGGGCTCAAAGTTGGGTAAGCAGCCCGCTAATTTCTTCTCTGCCTTTGTGACTTGGTGCGCGTGTAGGATAACCAACGGTAATTTGAATGGGACATCCTTGACCGTTAGCTTGATATCTATCATTCTCTTCCTCTTGAGAAGGATTTGTGCTCAAATCGGAATCTTTTCCTCATCCACTTGTATGCCCATGATATTATTGATTCCTCAGGGTTGCTTCTATAAGCATGTTGTTTGGGAAGACTGACTCCAGGTATAAAGTCGATTTTGTGCTCAATTCCTCGAATTGGTGGTAGACCGGAAGGTGTCTCTTCAGGGAACACGCCTCCATAATCTTGCAAAAGATAAATAATGTTGCTCGGAAGATTTCTAGCCAAATTGTTAGTGCACAAATAAGTTTCTTTATACATAAGCAATACGAGGGATTGTCGGAGGTATAAGGCTTGTTTGCTTTCACTTGTATTGGCAAGAATGGATGATTTTTCTTCATGCTTTTATTTCAAAGCTGAAGTGAATTCCCTTTTTTTGCTATCATGTTCTTGTTTGACCTTCAATTGATCCTTAGCAACTTGTTGAAGAGTTAATGGCACAAGAGCAATAGGTCGTTGGTTAAGCATAAATGAATATTTATTAGAAGAATCATCATGCAAATTTTTTCTATCAAATTGCCATGGACGACCTAGAAGTATATGTCCTGTTTGCATAGGAACGACATCGCATTAATCTTTATCTTCATATTTTCCAATTTTAAAAGCAACTAACACTTGTTTATTTACCTTAACTTCTTCACTGTCACTTAACCATTGCAATTTATATGGTTTAGGATGTTTAAGTGTGGATAAACCCAATTTTGTGACCATCGTAGTGCTAACTACATTAGTACAACTATCATCCTCAATAATTAAATTACATACCTTATCCTTGATAAAGCACCTTGTGTAGAAAAGGTTTTTCTTGTTGTTTCCTCCATTGCTTTGGTTTGCACATTAAGAGCTCTTCTTGCCACCAACAAATCTCCTTGGACAACAAATTCCTTCTCGCCTTCTAGCAGTTCAACAGGATTTAGTTCTGTGTTCATTTTCTTCGCCGGTCTCCACTTCTCCATCGTTCTCATTACCATGAGACGCTTGCTTGGACATTGACTAGCAATTTGGCCCCTGCCTTGACATTTAAAACATTTTATATCATGGTTACGAAACACAAAAGGTTTAGTTTTACCTTTAGGATGATGTGGTCTATTTATGTCTTTGTTGTGCTCAAATTGAGGCTTGAAGTGTAGAGGCTTCTGTAGTCAAGCTTCTTTTCTAAGAATGTTGGAAACTTATCTGAGAGTGCAAGTGAGGAAGGTGCATTTGATTTTTCAAGAGATAACAGGAGTCATTTCAGTTTATCAATATCTTCTTTATTGAGTTCACCGAGGCTGGACTGTGCTTCTAGGTTGGGCTGACTTGTTGTGTTGTTGGCGTGCGATGTGCTCCTTATTTCACTTTTTTGATTCCACTCCTTATGATATAGACAAAGGGGGGTCAAACCAAACCCAAAAAAATTTGGTTTTGACTTCCCTTGAGCTTGCTAGCTCATTAATTTTTGAGTTGAGATTTAGCTCATTATGAGCTAGTTTTTAGTTCATTTATTGAACTAAGAGTTAGCTCATTATGAGCTATGTTTTTAGTTCATTTATTAATTATTATTATGTGAACTTGTCTCTTCCTTTTCCCCCTTTTCTTTTCCCGTGCAATGCCCCTTGGATTTTCGGCTGGCTCTTGGGTTCACGTGTCTTGGCTCCTTGGTTTCCACGGCTACCTCCTTGGTTCCCACGGCTGCCTCCTTGGTTCTTGCGGCTGCCTCTTCGGGTTCCGCCTGGGCTGTTTTCCCATGGCTGTTGGGGGCTTTTTCCATGGCTTTGGTGCTTTGTTTCTTGTGCAGAATTAGAGAATATTATTAGGTGGCTGTTGGCTTTTCATTTCCCTCGTTTATTTAAGAATTTGAAGAGTTTGGGGCTGTTTGTATTCCCCTCTCTTGTCTATAAATATAAGATGTTTTGTGGCTATTTTATGTATGTGATGTGAGTAATTTTTGGATAGAACCTGTGGGTTTCTTCGTGAAAAAGTTTGCGAGCTTGTTCCATTCTCCTTCTCCTCTAGGAAAGCTTGCGAGCTTCTCCTATTTCTTCTCGGGTTTCTAACCTCTTTCGTCTCTCCGCAAGTTTCATTCCACCTGTATCCTTCTTCGCTTGGAAAGCAAGTTTAGGTGTTTTTGTTTGTGTCGTTTGTAAGAGTCAAGTTTGTAAGTGTCCAAGTTGTAATAGTCTTTTATCTTATAAAAAGTTTGTAAGCCTTTTATATATTAAAGTGAAGTTATTTGTGATTTATTTGTATCCTTTTGAGCATTTTGTGTCTTTATTTTATCTAGGAAGTCATGTTTTTTGTGATAAAAAATTTGGGTCCCTCTCCCAAATTTTTGATTGCATCACCTTATTGGAGGGTTTTCCATGTATTTTCTAGCACGCTTTTTTTGTCTTGACTTCTTACAATAACTGCACCAAAGTGAATCTTTGTCTTTGAATTTTGAAGAGTCTTTACCTTTCTACTTCCATGATGATTCTCTATTCATCACCATTGTTGAACTTTCAACAACCTTTGGTTCTAACATTACTCCTATCGGCTTTCTTCTGTGTGGATGAGAGCAATGGTTTCATTAAGTGATGACGCCTTCTCTTTATTGAGGATTTGGACTCTGACCCGATCAAATTCTGCATTTAGTTCTGTAAGAAAATCATAAACTCTATCTTTTTCTATAAAGATCTTTAGGATCAGACATCTGGTTTCTATGCCTCTGTAGTGATCAAGTTTTTGTCATAAGTTTTGTAGAAGGGTGGCATACTCCGTCACAGTCTTGCTTCCTTGCTTTGTGCTTCCTACTTTGACTTTAATTTCAAAGATTTAAGCCGCATCCCGAGCTTTGGAGAAGGTCTGTCTGGCAGCAATCCCATATTTCCTTTGCAGTGGAAAGGAACATAAATGTATCGCTAATTTCTAGAGTTATGGAATTCCACAACCATGATATAATCATAGAGTCTGCTTCATCCCATGTCCAAAATTTAGGATCTCCTTTTGGCCCTCCTCCGAGAAGGTGGTGTATTTTTCCTTTCCCCTTTAAATAGGTCTTCACAAATTGAGATCACTTTAAATAGTTCTTCCTATTTAGGCGATAGGAAGGTTGCATGCTTTGGATGTCACCTCATCCTTGGTGCACCATAGACTCCTCAATTTGGTCAATTCTCTGTGAAGAATTAATTTCTGACATTATGGTGTCGAATTAAGGTTATATTTATAACCTTGGATAGCAATGAAGGCTTCCCAAGAAAAAATTCTTTGATATACTTGTAGGGCGAATCTAACCGGGCGAAGTATTTGGATCGAGTAGCTAGGGTATGCATGGAGGCTCCGCGAGAGCTGGGTGGGCGAAGTCTTGCGGTCAGATTTTCCAGGAGGGACCAGGCTACTGCGTGCGAGTCTTCCGGATGGCAGAAGATCTCCCATATGTTCGCAGGGGGAAAGCAGCTACTGTTGGCAGCGTCTGGCTTCGGCAAAGCTCCTCTTTAGCATCTGTCGACAAAGCTTCACTCTTTGGGGCTTTGTCTGTGGCGTCCGTCTTCGGCAAGGCTCCGTCCGACATCTATAGGCAAAGCTCTGTTCTTCGTGGCTCTGTCTACAGCGTCCGTTTTCGGCAAGGCTCAGTTCGGCGGTAGGCTTCTGGTTTCTTCTTCTTTCTCCTCCTCCGACTATCTACGATCGCTCTTCACCGGCAATGAAGGTTCTTGGCTCTGATACCATATCGATTTGAGAGGTATGGGAGGGAAAAGCATAACTTTATTATACAACATACTCTCTATTTATACATCTATACAAGAGGTCTAATTAGGCATCTTGGCCTCAAAACCTTTGTAAGTCATACTTTCTAAGCAAAACAACCTTCCCCACTTTTCATATGCATTGAGATTGGATTTCATGATTTTAAAAGCGGATGGGTTTAATCGGTAGCTTTTTTCAGGTAGAGCAATAAATCCAGAGTTGGGCTAGCTATGCCTCAGGTGAGGTGTAGTTTATAAGTCTCTTTGCACTCCGTTAGACTTAGGATCAAGGCACTACCCTTCAGTAATCATCACCTTAGCTTTAGGGTCTGAGGTTGTTGTTGATTTCAGTTACTTCATAAGCCCTCACCTTCGAGCATTTTCTCCAGCATGTGTTGTTGGAATGCAAGCCCCAACATTCTAAATTAAAATGTTTACTTAAATAAAAATTTGATTTTAAAATATAAAGCTCAATATAGGATAGTCGGAGCACTTTTGAGCTTCCTCAGAATTAAGTGCTCCTACATTTCCTTCATTTTGGCTCTCATTCTAAAAATATGATTAAAGTTGATCCATTCATCCTTGAAATGCCTAAAGATCAAATTTTTAATTAAGAATTTCATGAATTTTAAAATGAAATATTAGCCAATATTTTGATGACTCTAAGAAAAAAAGAAATCTCTAGTTTAATAAAAAAAATTCTCAAATAACAAATACTTGTGGTGAGGACATCAGATCATAGAGGGTTTATCAGAGACATGGTCATTAATCTACTGCCACGATTGAGTCATTGTATTTTTGATTTGTTTTATGTATTTTCGTATTTATGATGTCGTATTGTATTTGTTTTATTAGTTTCCCGTTGTACCCTTTTATTAAGGGATGCCGTATGTAAGCCTTAGGGACATTGTCATCCTTTATGTTTGAGTCATTGTAAGAGGCTATTAATAGCCCCCTTGTTCTTCTTTGCAAGTTAATGAATGAATGATTAATTGAAAACTTTGTTTCTCTTTGTTTGAATTCTCATGAGAGATTGAGATTGGAGTGAGAGCCCTAGGAGAGGGAGAATTGCGCAACACCCACCAACCTTAACAAGTCGGGTTTGTGGTTTTTTCTTATTTATCTCTTCCCTTCAACCTCCCACCACCACCACCAGCCATCTTCACCCCAGCCAACCCTACACACGCTCACCCTCCACCTTTCTCCAACCACCACAAACCATTTATCCATTGGCTTCACCAAATCCCCTCCCTCCTCCAAGAATTCCCCACGGCCCAACCTAGCCGCTGGTCCCCTCTCACCTCTTCCACGTCCCTCAATGCGAATGCCTCCCGAATACTTTCCATAACCATCCGCTCTTAATTTAGGGAGGTCTAATTTCAAAATTCAAAATTATTTGAGTTTGAAATTCTTTCCTAATTTAAGAAACCTGTTTTAGGAAAGTTAATTAATTAAGTCCTTTTTAAATTTTCAAATTAATGAGGATTAATATTTATTTCCTAAATCCTAAATCCTAAATTAAGCAACCCCAAATCCCCTCCCCAATCTCGTCCTTTGCCATTAAGCCGTCGGCCCTTCTAATAAATCCCAAAGGGATTTATTTCCTAAAACCTTCTAACCCCTCTTGGAAACAATTCTAAATCTCATCCCCACCTCCTTTAGCCAAAATCCCCTAAGCCCACCTATTTAATTTATTTCCAAAAGGGAATATCTCCTTTTGGAATTAAATTAATGCCCTCCCAACCCTTGCCGCCGCCCCTCCTCTCTCTCATTCCCTTTTGGAATTGTTTTCAAATTTCAAATCCCTTCCTAGATAAAATCTGAAATTAATTTCAGGTTTTAAGCTCTTCCCTCTTTCAAGTCTAAAACAAACTCCCTATTCTCCCTCCTCCCTTGGTCGGCCACTTTCCATCATCTCCACGTCAAGTTGAAGAGAAACTTCTTTCTCTTCAACGGAGTTCAAGATTACTAGCAATCTTTAGAAGAAATCGTCATCTAGCATTCATGAATGGCCGATCCCGAAACTGACTACGAACTTGCCTACGTCGAACACGGCTTACTGCACATTCTCCATTCAACATTCTTTGACGTCAACCCGAGGATCGTCCATACGGTTGAGGACTACATAGAACGCATCTTGGACATCTTGGTTGAAGCTATTGAAGAGCAACTTGAGATCGTCGATTGGAGGATTCCAACCGATCCTTGACGAAGGTTTTCTAATTTTCCTTTTTTTGTATTTCTTAAGTCTAATCCTTTCTTGTGCTTTGATTGTAGCCATCAAGGACACGTTTGCCCGATTCTGCCGAGCTTAGTAAACGTAGGGAATTGAGTGCACTTCTTTGTTTTCTAAATCTTATTGTTAGATTAGGGATTTTTGTTAAAAGCTACTACTTTGCATAATATTATTTTCCTACGATATTTTGAGGGCTCAAATCTCTTGATATGCAACTTAGCCTAAACGAAAGTGGTCGCTCGTACATTTTGATTCATCGTGTTATTTGCTAATAGTTCTATTTGTTATTCCTCTAATCAATAAGTTGTGCAAGCTCTTAATAAAACATTGCAAGCATTGTAGTCCTACATCAACTTGAGATGTAATTAATTATAAGGGCTTGCCCCTTTGGGTTATCTGTATCCCAGAATAAAATAAATTCTATTCAACCAAATATTAAATGAAGAAAAATCTCTGTTAAAATTAAAATTATAAATTTTGCTATTGAGTTCATAAGAAAATAGTATTTTTAACCTTTGGGATAATATATTATTTCATATGTCGTGCTCGCTCACAAATTATGCAATCCATTGAGGATGACAAAATTTTTCTAATAGGTTTGAGGTACTACCCCTCAGTAGTCCTCACCTTAGTTCTAGGGTCTGAGGCTGTTGTTGATTTCAATCACTTCATAAGTCATCACCTTCTGGACATTTCCTCCAATATATGTTGCTCGAATATAAGCCCCAACATTCTAAATTAAATTTGTCAACTTAAACAAAATTTGATTTAAAAATATAAAGCCCAACATAAAATAGTTTGAGTGCCTTTGATTTTCTCATAATCAAGTACTTCTATGTTTCATTCATTTGGCTTCCATTCCAAATTTAATTTTAAGTTTATCATTCCTCCTTTGAAATTCACAAAGACCAAATCTTTGAACAATAATTTCACAAATTTCAAACATGAATATATTAGACAATATTTTTATGACTCTAAAAAAAATGAACTGAAAATAAACTCTCAAAAAGGGTTGGGCACAAATTTTTGGAGCCCACTACAAGAAGCTATGGAATTTACTGATATTGATAAAGTTATTATTTCTATTTAAGATTAAACTTGCTAGTGTTATTATTACATTGTAGTTTAGTTTGTTGTCAATAAATATTGAGCTGGAATGTCTTGCTTTAGTACATTAGATATGCATTCTGTATGGTTAGTCATTTATGCGCAATGGATTTAGGTTAAAAAGTGTTTTGCTATTGTAAGTATTAAGAGGTAACAATGTTAGGTTTATCTAAGGGTGATATTGGGGTGAATAGTTTAGGCTGTACAATTACCACCAAGGATAGTATGCAAATTTCTTGAACAAAATTTTATGTTGGAAGATAGTAAAGACCTCTTATTTTTTTTAATTAAATGCAATTTTGACCCTGGTCGGAGGCAAGATTAACCAAAACTGTATTTAATTTTATTATTTTCTTAACTGGTCTTAAAAAATTCTATAGTTCAGCCTGATTGCTACAGTTAGTATTTTGTATTGCACACTGATTACTGTTTTTTTTTCCTTAACAAGTCATAAGGTGAGGCTGGTTGTCTTTGTTTTCTTACACCGAACTACTTGACTTAGGGCGGAACCGAACAAAGGCTCATATGCGAAGGAGTGGGTGCAATGGGAGAAGCGTCTACGAGAGGTCTTGTTGAGAAATTCTGATTATCTCAACTCTATCCAGGTAGGCTAATGATTAGGAGCCTTAATCTTTTAGCATGGTAGTGAGATTAGTGTATTCTGGCAATTGCTGATTTGCTGCATATTTATTTTTTTAATAGGTGATTATCTCAACTGCTTAATTTTTTTGCAAAATGGTGGGAACATTTTTATTGAAGGCTTCCCTCCCAATCCCTGCTCACGTTATTGTTTTTGGTTAAAAAAAAAAAAGCTTTTTGAAAATGAGCCTTTACTATGGAAACTGGTTTTATTCTTTTTATTGTTGGAAATTCTTTTGTAGTACAATATGTATTGTCAATACATTAGTCGGAAGTTTGAGGAGGAAATCAACGGTATTGGCCAGTGACAGTTGTTATATAGGTATTATAATTTAGATCATTAGAAATTTTTGTAGAGAAAAACAAGTACTGTCAACACATTGGTTGGAAATATGAGGAAAGCAGTATGAATGGTTTTAGATGATGTAGATGTGTATCATTTTATATATGAATTATAATTTAGATCAAAGATGCATGTCATGCTTGTATGATTTGATGATTGAGATTGATATTATGTTACGTACGGAATAGAAATTAGTTCGTCAAGCCTATTGTCCATGATGTAAGTTGTTTTAGGGTCAAGGGTTCACAAATACAAATTTAAGATGAGCTGATCAAAGAAAAATAAAAACGACCACAGGTCGTGGATTACCAACTTTGGATTTCAGCAAATGTTAAGCCACATTTGATGCAAAATTAGATAACATATTTTATTTATTTCTTACTATAATTTAATGGTAGAGAAAACTTTAATTCCATCATTAGAGTTTTTCTGCTTGGAAAAAGAGGATGTTCAACAGAGCTCTTGTATTAATATTACTCACAACATGGGATAGTGAAAAGGAAACTAGGCACCTAAAGATTGCTCGAAGAATCATTTTCAGAAATTGATGCAACCAAAGGCTCCCAAAACAAGTGGGAGACCCTTGGTCACAAAAAGAAACAAAAACACTCTTCCTTATAACTTGAAATAACAAAATACAACAATTTTATAACATAAAAATGACGATTACAATCTTAAAATAAAAACTCCTAAACTTGCATTGCTTTATTGATAAGAAAGATACATATGAGGTGAACACTTGCGGAGAGAAGAAAGAGGTAAGAAGCCGAGACGAAGGAGAGGACAAGCTCGCAAGTTTTCCTGGAGGAAGACGAATGAAAAGGCATAGCTAGCAAGCTATCATAAAAACCCTCATGTTTAGCTCCAAAAATTATCACCAAAAGTATCTCTTTTTTATTACAAAACATCAAATATATATATATATATATATATAGGGGAAATAGGGCAGCCAAACAGCCCAAAATATCCTCATTTAAACCAATTAAAAAGGGAAAAACAGAAGGCCAAGGGGTTGTCCAGGAACAACACCCAAAGAGTCACACAGAAAATCAAAAAAGGCAACCAAGGGTAGGGCTGCAAGAGAACCAAACGTTTGACGAGCTACTCGTTGTTCGGTTCGATCAAAGCTCATTTGAGATCGTTTAATTAACTAAACAAACAAACTTGAACAATATTTTAAATACTCGATTCTTAAATAAACAAACTTGAACACTAATGTGTTCGGCTCATTTATGTTCGCGAACAACATCATTTGAAGTTCGTGAACAAGCTCGACATTAAGCTCGATAAGAAGCTCGATAAAAGCTTGATTCGTGTTCGATTTTGAACTCGTGAATAAGCTAGATACAGGGAACCGGAACAGACAACCCAGGGAACCGAAATGGGCAGCCCAGGGAACCGAAACAGGTAGCTAGGGGAACCAGAACAGGCATCCAAAGGGGGGGAACTGGGGAAGGAACCAGCCACGGGATGGAGCCAAGGGGACGAACCGAAGAGCCACAAAGGGGAAACCAAAGGGCCAAATATAGGGGGATGAACCCCCCCCCCAATCAGAAACATTGTTCCAATATTTTTAGAGGGAGACTGTCTTTATTGGTATTTATCTCACTAATCACAAGCCATTAAGAATTTGAAGTTTAAAACTCTCACCAAATTTACTCAAGTCTGTCACATGACCTAACTCATTTCAATTCTTCTTTCATATCAAACCAACAAGCTTGATCCCAAAAGCTGCAAAATTCTTCTTCTTTTTTTTTTGGCTACTCTCCTTATTAATAAGAGTACAAATGTTATTCTCACAGCCCTCAAAAAATTTATAGCATCATAGTTGTAAGATTATTTGAGAATCAAGCTTTTAACCACAAAATTCTTATTCAATGGAAGAACTTCAACTCACTCCATGAATATCAATTTTCTAGCAAAAAAATATTGGATCTTTGTATTCTTGCCATTAACTCTTACTCCATTCCTATCACCTTTGATGTAGGCAAGGGGGTGGTCAAAACAAGTTGAGTTTAAATTTTGGTGAGCTTCTAAAATCTGCTCATTAATGAGCTTCTTCTACTTATGTTTCAGCTCATAAATGCTTTCCTACTACTTAATTTAGCTCATAAATTATCTTTATTTGGTTCATTTTGTCTCTTTGATTTCTTCACTTGCCTCTGCTCCTCCCCTTGTCTATTTGTTTTCTTGTGCTGGCTGTTTTCCCGTGCCTTTGTCCTTTGGATTCCCGTGGATGACTGTTCGGTTTCCTGTGCTGGGTGGCTTTCCTGTGCCTTGGCCCTTTGGTTCCCATGGTTGGCTGCTGGTTTCCTGTGCTGGGAAGAATTCCCGTGCCTTTGCCCCTTTGGTTTCACGGTTGGCTCCTCGGTTCCGTGGATGATTGTTCGGTTCTGCGGTTCCGGCTTGGTTCCGTGCTGGGCTGCTCGGTTTTTGCGGTTCCCTGCTTGGTTTCGTGGACTTCCTTCTCTGTTTTTGCTGTAACGTTTGGGAATTGTTTTGTGGTTGTTGGCCATTAATTTCCCTCTTTTTATTTAAGGTATTTAATGAGTTTTAGGTGGCTGTTTGGCTTCCCTTATATACCTATATATAGGAGATATTTGTGGATGTTTTAAGTTTAGTTAAGAGAGTGAAGAATGTTATTTTTGGAATGGAAAAACTAAAGGTTTTTCTTGGAAAAGCTTGAGAGCTTTGTCCATTACTTCTGCTCTTTGAGAAAGCTTGCGAGCTTGTCTCCCTTCCGTCTCAGCTTCTAATCTCTTTCGTCTCTCCGCAAGTTTCATTCCATCAGTATCCTTCTTCTCAAAGCAACGATTGGCAAGCAACTTTAGGTGTTTTTATGTTTCCAAGTTTGTAAGGTGTTTATGTCAAAGTTTGTGTTGTTTGTAAGGCCTTTTATAATGTTAAAGTTGTGTTTTGTTTTGTGCAAGTGTTGTTGCTTTATCTTATGTAATTTTTGTAATGTTTTGAGTATCTTTTAAGTTATAGGAAGAGCATCATTTGCTTGCAAAAATTTGGGGCCCTCTCCCAAATTTTTGCGTGCATCAAATTTGGTATCAGAGCAAGTTGTGTGTGTCTTGGTGAGTCGTAGTAGTTGTTGTGTAAGTCTGTGGTGTCAAGTAATTTAAATTTTGTTGAGTCTTTTAGAAAAATGGAAAGGACAAAAAGATTGATTCGGTCAAAGAAGAAAGCAAACCAGAAGATATTGAAGTCCCTCTTCCGATGGACAGATGGATTCCGACTGAAGGAGATTCAACAGATCCGCTACAAGACAAATTATATAAACTTCAATATCACATGTTCTTATGTGATGAGAAATACGAGAAAAGGAAGAAATATCTTCAAGAACAATTCGAGAAAGAGCAAGAAAAAATTTTGAAGAAATTTGAAGCAAAGATTCAAGAGCTGGATGCACCGTCTTCGCCTCCTCGGAAGAAAGCAAAAGGGAACTCATCGGGAGATGAGTTTTTCAAGTAGGGGAGTATGATGTAGGCAATGGGGTGGTCAAAACAAGTTGAGTTTAAATTTTGGTGAGCTTCTAAAATCAGCTCATTAATGAGCTTCTTCTACTTATGTTTCAGCTCATAAATTATCTTTATTTGGTTCATTTTATCTCTTTGATTTCTTCACTTGCCTCTTCTCCTCCCCTTGTCTATTTTTTTTCTTGTGCTGGCTGTTTTCCCGTGCCTTTGTCCTTTGGATTCCCGTGGATGACTGTTCGGTTTCCTGTGCTGGGTGGCTTTCCCGTGCCTTGGCCCTTTGGTTCCCACGGTTGGCTGTTGGTTTCCTGTGATGGGAAGAATTCCCGTGCCTTTGCCCCTTTGGTTTCACGGTTGGCTCCTCGGTTCCGTGGATGACTGTTCGGTTCTGCGGTTCCCTGCTTCTGCTTGGTTCCGTTCTGGGCTGCTCGGTTTTTGCAGTTCCCTGCTTGGTTCCGTGGACTTCCTTCTCTGTTTTTGTTGTAACGTTTGGGAATTGTTTTGTGGTTGTTGGCCATTCATTTCCCTCTTTTTATTTAAGGTATTTAATGAGTTTTAGGTGGTTGTTTGGCTTCCCTTATATACCTATATATAGGAGATATTTGTGGATGTTTTAAGTTTAGTTAAGAGAGTGAAGAATGTTATTTTTGGAATGGAAAAACTGAAGGTTTTTCTTGGAAAAGCTTGAGAGCTTTGTCCACTACTTCTGCTCTTTGAGAAAGCTTGCGAGCTTGTCTCTCTTCCGTCTCGGCTTCTAATCTCTTTCGTCTCTCCTCAAGTTTCATTCCACCAGTATCCTTCTTCTCAAAGCAATGATTGGCAAGCAACTTTAGGTGTTTTTATGTTTCCAAGTTTGTAAGGTGTTTATGTTAAAGTTTATGTGTCGTTTGTAAGGCCTTTTATAATATTAAAGTTGTGTTTTGTTTTGTGCAATTGTTGTTGCTTTATCTTATGTAATTTTTGTAATGTTTTGAGTATCTTTTAAGTTATAGGAAGAGTATCATTTGCTTGCAAAAATTTTGGGCCCTCTCCCAAATTTTTGCGTGCATCAACCTTATATATTAAAAGAACTTTGAATCTTCCCAAAAACACAGCAACGAGAAAGGTATGAAGGAATTGTCTATGCATGACTAAATGAAATTTCAATTGAAAAGGTAAACCAAAGCATTTTGCAGGACATAATCTAGAGTCTCCGCTAAATCTTAAATCTACTTCGCTTCATAAGATAATGTTGATTCTTATGATAATCTGGACATTTCTATTGCTCACAGAAAAACTGCAAGGACTTTCACAAAATATCTGAACTCTTTGTTGCTTATGATAGATTATATTTTCATACGTTCAGTCATATCTTTTTAGCATTGAAATGCCAAACAATATTCAAGAAGCTTTAGAGATGCTTTAATGGAGAGAAGCATTCATAAAGAAATCCAGATCTTTAAAAGAAATGATAGACAAAAAATTTACAACTCTACTGAATGGGAAGAAATTTGTAGGATGCTAATGAGTTCAAATTAAAATATAAGGTAGACCGTAGATGTATTGAATGGTACAAGGCTAGATTAGGTTCACTCAAATCTATGAAATTGATTATGAGGAAGTAGCGAACATTAATGTTGTTTGAGTTATATTTTTTTTATCCAGTTGTAAATCTGGATTGGCCACTTCATCTAATGATGAAAAAAAATTTTCAGCCGACAACAACTAACAGTATCTTCAGCTGTTACTTTCAGCATTTTCAGCGGACAACAACTTAAATAATTTCTTTTCCCTTAACTAAAATCATTCTCTTGCTTACGTTATCCTCCATAGCATCCTAACTACACCAGCTCCAGCAATCCCTCACAGCATCCCAAGCTTCTGCTTACAGCCAGTCTTTCTAACTCTAGAGAACAGAGAAATGATGGGTGGGGAAAGGAAGGAAAAATAATGCTAGTGCTTAAATCTAATTATTTTTTAATACACTAACATTTCCACTGACTCAATCCTTTTTATACCAGCCATAAGATTCCCATTAGTTGTTGAATGCACGCTAAGTGGGATTTCTAGAAATTGTAATCTGAAATTAATTAACTATTACTTAGTTTTAAATTAATTGTACTTAAATTTATGCTTATATTTGTTTTGAGTATTTTGGGTATTATAGTATACTAGATACTACACAGTCATATTACGGACAAATAATCTATTGTAAAAATATATTTGTCTCAAAGTTCTCTTTCCACAATCATGTTTATATGTTGAGCTCTTGGCATGCGGATCTGCACTTGGCCGAGCTCAGACTTGCATGATGTTGCGGATTCATATATCTGCTTTGTCTTGGCATTCTCGCAACTTTGGGCATGCTTTGTTCTACTTACTCAGGTGACCTATTTCATTGACGCCTTGTGGCATCTGCATTTGGCTCATGTGCTAGGTCCCTCCTGTACTTAGTGTTGTGGTGTTGCTGTCTCGAGCTTCTTTCCAGTCTTTTGTGAATTTCTATTTTTCTTGCCATCTTTAACGTCATACTCAGTCACTTCCTTTGCCTTTGGATGGCGCTACTAATTATTTTAGCTTCCAATTTAGATCCTTCTATTCTTGCTATTAGTTTTTCAATGGATTGCACCTGTCTCCCACAATGGCTACCCAATGGGTTTTGAATGAACTTCCAATTTGGTCACCATCGCCTATCGCGATGAATCCTTGCTTCATAGAGGCCCTTCTTCTTGCTTATTGACCATAGGAGCCTGTGCCTCTTGCTGCCCTCCTTCCTCATTCCTTTGCAAATGTTATTGGTTGAATGATAGAGTTTATTCCTCCTCATCTTACAGTCATTTTTCATTAATTTTTTTTATCAAGATTCAATATCACCTTTTCATAAGCATCCATTCATTTATCAATACAACTTGCTCTCATCTTTACTAAAGTGCTCTCGCAGCTTATTAGGCCTCTTTGTTTTTCTATTGTTAACAAACTCTCTTGTTGGGTCACCCCGACTTGTAGATGATTGACAAATTTATGTTTGATTTGTTGGAGACTACTGTATTTGGTTCATTTGCCACTGTCATATTATTATTAGACCATCTTCAAAAGCATATTACACCAGGCTTTTATTTAGACAGTATTTGATTTCAAATAAATTCATCCAGAAATATAATGGCATTCTTTTTTTAATGAACAAAAGCAGTACATTATTTATTTTTGCATTAATTCATGAACATATAGTTAGCCAAAATTAATAACACATCTTGTATGCATATAATGTGATTAATGACCATCATAGAATTATTGCAATTAAAAAACTATGATTAGCCAAATCACCTACTTAAAAGCAAAATCTGCGGAACAGATCCAAAAAAAGCCATTTGTCTTGTCACTCCATTTAATCTCTTAAGTTTTGATGAGGATTTAGCTCGTGTTGCTTTAATGAATTTTTAATTTCAATCTTCCAGGTTCCGTTTGACATAGCTGTCAAGCAAGTCATTGAACAACTCAAAGATGTCATAAAAGGGGGAATTAGAACACCAGAATCTGAGAAGAGGAGATTTGGCAACCTTGTTTTTGCAGCTGTCACACTCCCTGTACTTGAGATTAGAACTCTGTTAGAGAAGGTATAGCAATGCTTATTAGCTTAAGATTCATACTATTAGATATCTATTTGAACTCCTACATATATTTTTCAGAATATCATTATATGTTATGGTAAAAGTAATGTTAATTCATAAAAACTATTTTCAGTTGGCTGAGAAAGAATCTGAAGTCCAAGTATTCCTTAAAGACAAAGAATTGGAGAATAATCTAACTAAGGCTCATGTGACCTTGGCTCACAAAAGGAGCCATGGGGTGACATCTGTTGCTAGTTATGGTGCTTACCAGCAACAGAAAGTTCCGATAGAGTTCACCGCATTGCTATTCTCCGATAACCTGGCGGCGCTCGAAGCGCGAATAGGATCCATCAACGGCGAAAAGATAAGCTCTAAAAATGAATGGCCTCATGCTACAATTTGGACTGGAGCTGGAGCCTCCGCTAAGGATGCAAATGCATTACCACAATTACATTCTGAAGGCAAAGCAGTGAGGATAGAAATTGATCCACCTTTTACAGTGGATGGGGTGGTAAATTTCTATTGAGGTTTCTATTTATGCTCCCTTAACAAAAGGGAGGAGATCTGTAAAACAAATAAAGCAGAAAAATTTTGTAATAAATGCTTATTTAGTTAGAAATAAGTCCCCAGTAATGATCATTAGTGAGGAGAAATTTTTGGTGTGTTCATAGATTTTTTTGTTAAACTAGTTTTACATCAAGAAGCATTAAGATTTATTTTTCATATGTTCTTGAAAAGCAACCAAAGCTCCAGAATGAAAGAAGGGAGCTTAATTCAAATAAAGATTTTGTTTGAGATGGCTTTCTTACTGCCTTTTAAAGCAGCTTTTTAGTAAAAAAAAGAAATTGTACTAAAAATTTTCTTTAAAAATCAATAAGTCATCCTAAATTAAGCCAAAATTTCTAAGATTATTCGCAGCACACTAATCAGTTCGTTAGTCTTTTGAGATTATTGAGAACACTACAAAATTATCTAGGGTGTTCATTATAAGAGTTGATTGCGTGACTTGTGTACTCAAAATTAGGGGTGTGAGTCGAGCTGATTCGTGAGGTGATTCAGATTCAATTTGATAAATACCTCATGAGACGAAGTCAATTAGCTAATGAGCTAAGTTTGAGTCAAGTCTAACTCAACTTGTTAGCTTGTGAGTCAGCTCATTAAAAAATATTAATATAAATTGTATTTAAAATATATTAGTATTCTAAATTTTAAGTACAAATAGTTTAAAATATTAGAAAATTATAGTTCTCTTTTTAATTAAGTGCATTTTTCTTCTTTTAATTTATTATTATTTAATTATAATAATTATTTAAATTATAATTATTTTCTCTATGAATGATTGCTCACGAGCTAACTTTATCTCATACTATTAAATAAATATAAATAGTATATATCTCTTTTATAGCTAGATTTTATTATGTCATATTTTATCATCATATAATAATAATAATAAAAAAGATATAAGGAAATAGAGAGATCCATCATACAAACTTGGCATACTTTCTAAAAGCAGATACAGCATTTTTGGCAATTTCAGGAACGTTCATATTTGATAAAATTACGACTTTTGATGTTGATAAGAGGGCTTCCTTTTTCATGGTTGGCTCATTCATTTTCCACAGGCACACTTCCACACCTGCTCAAAAAAGCGTCAGCATAAATTAAATTATTATTTTTATATAATAAAAATTTAATTTGGCATAAAAATTCTTAAGAAATATTCCAAAATACTCTTCAATTAAAATATTATAAGAGAAATAAATAAGAAGCAATGATCAAAATGGTTTCTCTTCTTTTTTTTTTTTTACAAAGAACAAAAAAGTCTGAATATTTTAAAATTCTCTACTATTAGGTTCCTTATTTTTATGATTTAATACAAATCAATTATTAAGCGTGAAATGTATATTTAATATATGAAATAAAATAATTTTTTTATTTTTAAAAATTTAGCGGCTGTAGTTTAATTGAAGATGAATAAGAATAGTTAAAATTTTTATTTTACTAAGAAAAAAAAAAAAATCATGGGCGACCATCCTGAGATCTTTCTAGTTTCCATATCATTGGCAATCAAAGGGAACAGACTGAGGGCCTTGCTAGCCTCGATGGGGAGTCCCACGTGCGAACACGAGATCGCCGACGAACGCGCTCCGGTGATGGTTTGATGCTGAGATGGACGCCGGCCACCCGCCGGAATCCGGAGGCCACATTGTGCCCCATGCTCGCCAGTGCCTCCGCGATCAAAAGCCGATACGCCGCCAGTGTAGCCTCTTGAACGGCTGCTGCTCAGCCACGGTTAATCAATTCCTACAAAAGAGAGAGAGGAGAGAGAGGTCAGGAGAGAGGAGGAGAGAACGAAGAGAGAGAGAGGAGAGTTAGAGGTAGTTGTATGCTGACCGCTGCAGCAAGTTTGTGTCGTTGACGCGTAGGTAGCCATTGACCTCCACGCCGAGGATAGATTGCGTCGACTGGAAGCCGATGTTTTGGAGGGCGTGCGCGTCCTTTTCCGCTGTATTCGGAGGTTGGCGGTGGCGGATTTGTGTTGGAAATTGTTTATGTTAGGGCGAAGTGCGGCTTGGGCTGTGGTACAGGCGTGCTGGTCCTTCTTGCGGGAATGTGCACCCTCACCTGACATTAGGTCTCGGATGTTTGCCTCTATCCTCGTACCTCCGCCAATATTATAAATGTATAAGCTTGTGACAAACTAATTCGACTGGAATAATTGGCCTATTGACGGCGTAAGATTTTTTGATATGGGAATGTAACATGCAGTACCCTTCAGTATCATGTCTATTTAAATTTGATACTTAAAATATTATATTACATTATTTAATCTTATATTATTTTAATATCAAATACGTAACTCATATTTTATTATTGTCACTCATATATTTTATTTCTACCACTTATATTTAATATGAAAATAAATCATGGATGATATATATGTAATATTAAAATTTCAGATGTTAAATATATAATTAGAATAGTATATGATGATATGAATGTAAATCTTCCTTTTAATTTTGTATATGTAACAAAATATCATCTACAATAAAAACGTATATTATATGACAAAACCCTATTTGCAAATTCATATAAAAAAATGCTCAGTGATCAAAATCTCACAAACCAAAAAATGCCAAAAAACAAAAATATAAAAATGCTTCTTTGCTATAAAAAAGATTATATAAAAAGAATAAAAATTTTATTTAATTAAATGACTCTTAAACAGACATGTTGTCACACATTGAAATCTAAAGTGGATATTTTTTTCTTCTTTTATCTTTTAATTGATTTATTATCTTTATTTTTCTCCCCATAAGATTCAATTTTGATTTACAACCAGATCAATAGAGATCCATAGTTGATTAATTGTATTACAATAAAAAAATATATTAAAGATAATAAATAAGCATCGAAAAATATCATTCATATTACTATAGTAGTCAATATTTACATTATGTATGTAGGGTCCAAAACGATATATGTGATAGCCTTTATACAAAAGAATACACATAAACTAAAGAAAGTGAAAGAGAACTAAATTAATATCATTGCCTAACCTCAAGTTGTAGGCTCCTTATATTTATCAGAAATTACATAAAATCACGTAAAAAGTATAAAAGTCAATAAAAAATTTTTTATAATTGTAAGCAATTATACAGTAATTAATTCAATCATATAATTCAATCATTCCCGTCAATCTATCATTTATACAATAATATCAATATATGTATTCAGTAATTGTAAACAGTAAAAGAAATAAGTGTTCGTAAGCTCAATGTACATACAGTATCAGTATTAGTAAGTAGTATACAAAATCAGTAATCAGTATTATATTATATATTCAAAATAGGGTATCTTGTATCTTGCTCATATACTTATGACTCTCAATCAGTCACCCCTTATAACATTCAATCAGTGTACTTCTTATAGCTCCTCTTGAATCATGTAGATTAGTGGGCCCCAACACTTTATAACTTCTAATTAGTCTTCAACTACTTTTGACTCACAATCAATGAATCAGTGAATCTTGATATTACCACGTGGGGATTATTATATCATATCTACCATATATCAATCAATATGTTTTTTCAGCCAAATCAGTCCACCACATCCTTTTAGTCAGATCAGTATCATATTCCAGTACATATCAGTCCTATCAATCCCTTCAGTATATACTATATTTCAGTATTATCACATCAAATCACAGTACATTATTTTCTATAAATTTTTAGTATACATTTTTCCTATTCATTTTACCCAAAAAGTTCTATATAAATTTAACCAGTGGAAAATATAATAAAATCATATTATATTCTTCAGAATAATCAAATCGATAATATATCAAAAATTATATGATAAAAGCTTACAAAATTAGGATATGATGTATTTTTGGTGGATTTAGGAAAGATAAAATTCATAGAAATCAAAGTCATCGAAGATAAAAGTAAGAGGATAGCTACTTACAACTTATAATAATTTTTGTAAAAAGAATGGAAGATTAAAAGGCCCTGAAAAAGTTTCTCTCTCCTCCCTCCCTTCCTCCTTTGCCTTCTTTAGCTTCTTCCTGCCAAGATATTGAGCGAGGGAGACGGTGGGGTGAAATGACATAGATATTTAGGATAAAATATATTTAAAAATGCTTTTAATGGCCCAGCATCGTAGCGCTCAAGCCCAACTCCATAGCATTGCATGCAGAATTCAAAATTACTATAGAAAGAGAGACTCAAACACCGTGACAGTTAATTTTGGCACGACTGTATTCTCAAACCTAGCATCGCAGTGCTCACAAGCAGAACATTGAAGCGCTCTAGTTCAAATAAGAATTCAAAATTTCATATTTTAAAAAAGTTTTTATTTTTCTGGTTGTTACCCGTGCATAGCCCCATGATTGATTGGATAAGGCGCTAAATGACCTTTGATGATCTAGCTTTAGGACGAGTTCAATGATGCCGAGTAGGTTCACCTTATTTTGAATGTAATTTACAGACAATAGTAAATATTCTCAATCCTCATTGATCCATAAGAATTAAGAGAGAAATATAATAGTGTTCACCTTATTTTGTATGTTTCTGCTGCCACATCCTCATCCTTACTAACTAAAAGACATCTTAGCCTCAGCCACTCTCTCACCAAAAAAAAATTATATATTCATTGCATCAGGCCCCCTCTCACGAGTAATTATTACGTCCGGACAAAAAACTAAAAATCCGAATGTATACCAAGCAATATCAAGTGCTTAATACCGATTTTCAGGTGACGTGACGCATGATTATTAATCTCTGGACACGTCAGGTTACATAACGTACACACAAAAAATTATATATTCATTGCATTAGAGCCCTCTCTCTCTCTCTGCCTACGACCCCAGCTAAAAAAAAAATCAGGAATGGGGATAGGTATGCAATACAATTATTGCTATATATATTACATGACTTAGTACAATAATTGTCAAACCAAACCAATGGAAAAGCATAACATCACCCTTAATGAGAGCAACATCCATATAATGATGGAGGCTTATATGTGTAAGTTATACCTTATTATTTGGTTGATAGTATAAGGTGATAAACATATTGCATTTCATTTTCATGCTTTCTATTTTTTTTCTAAGTGTGCAAGTTAAATGAATTCCAAATCATATGCACTTCCCCTCACTAGATCCTACCACCTCACCACAACCCTCGCTTATCGACGAAACACCTCGTATTGCACATCATTTAATCCCATTGTGCCACCTCTATCGTCAAGTCATTGTTACTCTCCCCTCCCTTCCCATCACCCTAATACCTCCCTTCCCAACCCCCTCCATGGATAAATTATTATGTCCGGATTCCGAACAGAAGATACGTCCAGATTTTATGAGGTTGCATAATAAATACATAGCAAATACACAATTTTGTTTTTTGTTGTGTATTTACTGTGTACATTCACAAAATTCAGACACATCTAATGTCCAGACTCCGCGCGTAATAATCTCTCCTCCACATGAGAGGATTATGGAGATCTATTGCATTGTTTCACAAACAACAACAACAATAACATTCACCATGTAAACTTTACATCTAATCAAACAATTTCAAATAGATAAAATACATTTCTTTTGCTTATAATCCTGTTATGCTTGCATTCAAAAATGCATTTCTTTTTACACCGATTGCAAAGAGCACCTTAGACAAATACCTGTAGCTGCTAATCAACCACAAAATGATTCAATAAAATCTTCTAATCCATACCATTCAGCAAAATCCTTGATATTCTACTAATGCACTTTATACAGAATCGAACCCCCTTTACTTCAATTGGGTGACAATTTAACTTAAAATCAGAGCACAAAGAGACAATAATCTCTTTAAAATTTAGTAATTTACAGCATTCAGGTGCTTAAAATAACCACTAAATGCATGCCAACATTGCAAGACTCCCAAGGGTTTATATATAAATCCTTGCATTGCAAAAGGACTCTTTAACCCTACCAAGAAAATGCAAGAATTGATCAGGTTAAGCAGTAACCCTATCGAATGCTACCGGTTCATTTGGGACAGCTTTCTTAATGCTTTTTAAACAGTATTTTAGTTAAAAATTTCTTGAATTAGAAACTTTTGTACTAAAAAATCGTTTTAGAAAGCAATGAAAAAGTTGTCCGAAACGAAACCTAAACCTTCATTGTATCAGTTTGACCAGGTTTATTCATCACTCAGCCTCAAGTTCTGAAGCAAACTGCTCCAATCTCTCAGCATCGGCATCGAAATCTCGAATGCGAGAATGATTAATTGTACCATCATCTTCACTTGCACGTATTTGCTTTCCTCCAAACCTAGGAAATTATACAAAGAACAAGAATTTTACTGTAGCGTTACAGAACTTAAAATGAAACATGCAGGAGCAACTACAGTACTGGTGGAAGAGGAAAAGGGAAAAAATGTTATGTGGTTCTAATATTAAAATGGATGGAATAGTACGAACATCTAATAAAATGAGAAAATTTGAGAAAGAAAAACAAATTAAAGAGTTCAGATACGCACCATCTTCCATTCATCAGCTCAATGCACTTTAGGGCATCCTTCCGATCCTTGAATCTAACCAAGACAACACCTTGTGGATGATTCTCACAGACCTGCATATAACAAGTATTTTAGAATGAAGATAAACTTAAATTATTTTTAGCTAATTGTAGCAAGAAGCTATTGAATCCGAAACCAATGCAAAATTTATTAATCCAGGTTCTTAAAATTGCCTACCTTGAGAAATTATTAATTGTGGGATATTGCAAGGCAAAACTTTAAAATTAACAGGTCTCAATGTTAAATGCCTTGTAATTATATAAAAAAATTATAATTTTGATAATTTTTGTAGAATTAATGTTATTAGGTAATTATTTGTTCAAGAGCCTAATTTGGGAAATATCTCGAAGTGAGGGCTTATGGATTGATGCAATGACCAAGGGGATAATTTGTACCAAAAAAAATAGAAATCATCCTCGTTAGCAAGGGGATCTCCATATCTTGCTGATGCATAAGATGTGTTAGCATGCGGTTCATTTACCTTAAAAACTGTACTTACACTATTTACTTCTTTACCTGTATTTGCTTATTTAAAAGCTCTCTGTATCATCACTTGAATGAATAGAATTACCTTTCCTTTTCCTAAATTCTCTCCGTCTCTGTTCTGTCTCGTCTCCGCCCAAGCCTTCTTTGGCAGTTCTTTCAAGATGCTTATATTACAATAGTACAGTTGTTAAAGGCCTGGTAGATTTATCCTCTCCATAGCCTGATATCAAAGGACGTCTTTTTTTTGGGTGATATGATCTAAGTATAATAATATTAGGAAGTCGTTTGCTTTGAGAGTTATATTTCATAAACCACGTGCATTAAAATTTGCATTGTTAGAAATTCTTTCAAAATCTACTTCTCGTTGTAGATATAAAAATAGAACGGGGATAACCACAGCCACTTTTATCTTGTTGTATAACTTATTCATCTTCTTAGATGAGAAAGTCAATTTGAGATTGACTCAGTTTTCTAAACATTGATCATGGTAATCATATGAATTACTTGGTGGGAGCAAGGAGAGAAATTGTAGGAGCGCCACCACAATGACGGCCAGATTGGATTGTCATGAAAATCTTATTCATCTTGTTGAGAAATTCAACATAAGATTTGGTCTTATATTCCAAAAATTGATTGTTACCACAGTATGCGGCATCAACATCTAGATGCACCACTGGAACCAACAAAACTCAGTGAAGGATTAGAGACAAGGTTAACTCGCCTCAAAGAAGCTCCACACCAAGAGAGCCACTCATCTTAGAGGACCCAACCAAGAGAGGCACTCACCTCAAAGAGCACAACCAAGAGAGACACCTCAAAAGTGCACTTGATAGGTCACTCATCATAGGAAGGATGAACCCCAAAAAAATTTGCCCTCGTGAGGGTGCACACCTCTAGAGGACCACTTGACCTCTCAGCAAGAGATGCTCATCTTTTCCAACTCAAAAATAGTGACTAAACCAACCTAGCTGAAACCTAGCCTAAGAAATTATTCGGCAGAGGCACTCGTTGAAGACACTTGTCAGAGGCACTTGCCCGGGTCCCCCAAGGCTGCATCAGATATGATTGTCCATGTGTGCCCACTCGTTTCAATCCAAGTGTTTGTAAAAGACAAATCTTATACTACTTTATTATTTTCCTAGGCGTAACTTCTCCTGTAACCTTCTCAATCTTATAAATGTGGGGTTTAAAGGAATTTTTTATATTTATGTTATTCTTATTTATCACAGAGACTAACTAAATTACATATATATTCTCCTTGCCCGTCTCTCCTTTCTCTTGTTATGACATTATAGTTAACTTTACGAAAAGAGTAAAAATATCATCTACAAGCAAATTTGAATCCAACATCTGAAAAGATGTGATGAGTGTGGACCGATGCTATTGACCAGAAACCGAACACTACATACGTATGACATCACAATAAGGAGACATCAATGAATATGGAGAACCAAAACTTTACAACTCAGCATAATTTGATGGAAATGAAGGAGACAGACACAAGGATGATTCAAGTAGCAATGGAGCGAGTCCAAAGGGAGGCTCGAAAGGTGAACACATCAGGAGGATCCCTGGAGTCGGTGATTTGAAGGGTGCGACCTAGGCAATTGGCATCAATGGGACCTACTACTCCATAACTGAAGAAAATCCCCCCCCCCCCAAAAAAAAAAAACCCCCCCCAAAAAAAAAAAAAACAAAAAGGATAAAGTGAGGGAGGAATGACCCACAATAGACAAATGCATTTGTCAGAGAGATCACATGAGCCAAGCTGGCAGCAAAATTCAAAATGTCTCACTTGGTGTCACATAGAATAAAGTCAAATTTTGTCGGCTGCATAACATAATTTTGAGTCGGCCACTTCATAATACAACAACAAACAAAGATGTGCTAAAATACTAAGTATTTCTCACCACCTTTAACGAATCAGCCCTCTGATTGTTCTTGCACAATCGCACCTCCCATTAAAAATTATCACGTCCTTTGTCAAATTCAAGAGGATGTTTAAGTGTCCAAAAATCGCTTAAGAGCTTGCAAGCTCACCTAAGGATGAGACAAGAACCCGATAAGTCCTTGAGAAAGTTCATCGTGAAGCTCCAGGAGGAAAAGCTGAAAGCGAAGGACCTAGAGTCGACTGTTGCTCAGACGACTCTAACCCAGGGCCTGAGAAAAGGGCGACTTAGGTATGAGCTCAGCTTACAACTGCCATAAATGCTAGCGGAGTAATTGGAGCTCACCAACAACCACATTAACACCTCACCCACATCCACAAATATTCTTTCAATACTCACCCCAGAGACCCCCGCAAAACATGATCATCCTTGGTCCCTTGAACTTGACCAGAGTCATCCATTGGAACATAGGATGGAAAGAAGACCGCATTTCTCGTAGATCCTTCTCTACCACCACCAAAGAATGCCACTACCAGCGAGGCCACTGAGGATCACAAACCCACCAGTAGGGTGAATAGACGAGGAACCATTAGCGCCTCACCAGTACTCGGAGGAGAGTCTATCACCCCACAATATGTATCTATGGCCAAGTTGATGGAAGCCATTTATAACAAGAAGTTCTTCAAGTATCATGCGTCCATGGGGATGGGAGCGCATGCAAGGGATACCTCTAGGTACTATGTACTCCCTAAGGATCACGAGCATGACAACAATGAGTGCAAGCACTCGAGAACCTAGTGGAGGATCTAATAAAGCTCAGGAAGTTAAAGGATCTCATCTTAGCTGACTTGGGAAGGTGCCCATGGATAGTAAAAAAAATGAGTCAATCTCAACTCAAGCACTTCACCTAGCTTGAGTGGTGTCAGCCACTCACAAAGGGGACGTAGTGGAGACATCACGCTGGGCAAGTCTCAAACAACCCCCAACTTGGAAAGGTTAACTCGGCAACTATGGCCAGAATGCAAATAGTAGAGGATGCCCTAGTCAACTTCATTAAGGAAGATAGATCAATGAGTGGCCATCCTTTTAATGATGCTTGGGGAGAGGGAAAACTTCAATACGTAGTAATGGCTGAGTTCATCATAGTAGATGTGTATTCGCCACTTCCAATGCCATCTTTGGCAATCATTATTGAATACTTTTAAGGCCATGGTCTCAAACTACCATGTAGCAATTAAGTTCTAGCACTATGAGGGAAACTTGGTGTAGTCGAAGGCCTACAAGTCACAAATGTGTAGGGAAAAAAGTGGTAAGGACTTGAGGTGCAAGAACCTTCTACGCATAAGAGAAGGCCCTACTCATATGTACTTTTATATTGTATTCACCATGCAATCTTAATAAAATATTTCAAAGTCTTTTCATATGAAGAACCCTTCAGGTGATTTTTAAACTCGTGAAAATGATCCTCTCTTAAAGAAAATTAAAAGAAATAAAGGATAAATATATGTAAAATAATATGTTGAATATGTTGGGTAACTCACCTCTTCCTTCCAAGTATAATTGAGGAACTCACCCCTTTCTTCTGAGTATACTCAGGGAACTCACCTATTTTCAATCACACTTGGGAAAGTCAAATATCGCTATAGGTCCCATAAAAAAAGCATTAATGGAAAATACCCTATTACATTGACCTTAGAAGAGCTCATTAGAGTTTGGAGTTAGCCAACTTCAAACTTAGGCAAGTGATGAGACACACATGTGGAATTTTAACTTACAATAATACAACAATCACGACATCATCAAGCTTTTGTCCCACTATGTGGGATCGGCTATAATACTTGCTAAAAATAGTTGGCTAATAACTTACAATAATACTTGGCCAAAAATAAATGGGGTAGACTTACTTGAGTCTAAGACTCAAAGTAATCCTGACTCAAGATCAAGTTAAAAAGTTGCAAGATTGACAAGTTATAGGAGGGTTAAAGCCCCAAGGTGGACTAACACTATACACTTAACGAGTTCACCTCTTTACTTTAAATAAGTCACCTCTATAAGTAAAAAGGGTTATGTGAACTCTAGAAATATAAACCATTCTCTCAATTTGAAACTTTACACTATAAATGATTACTATTTACCCTATCAATCTCTGCACTCACTCGCCCTTACTATTACTTTTCAAGAGAATCCTACAAAATCATCCACAAGACCACTTGAGTTCATCTCAACTGTAACAAAGGATAACTCATGTTGCTAAAAGAAAATTCTAGCAAAAGAAGATGACTCTCCCTTTGCGACCAAGATCACAATTAGTAAAGCACAATTTCCCTATAACTAACCAGTCTAAATGATTACCCTGTAAAGACTCAAGTCTGGCAAAAGGCGAACCCCATCTAAGGTAACAATATTTTATTAATATATGAAATAAAATCTAACCCTTAAAAGAGACTCACCCATTTGTGGCCAAGCTCACATTTAGTAGAGCGCGAGACCCTTCTAGCCAAGGACTATGGATGGATACCCCATCAAAGACTCAAGTCTAATGAAAGGTAAGGCCCTTTAAGCTAACAACATTGTGATACGATATCAAATAAAATCAATCCCAATAAGGCGACTCCCCACTTTGCGGTCAATCACACATTCAGTAAAGTGTAAGTCCCTTCTAACTAACAAGCCTAAATGATTACCTCCATGAAGATCAGGTCTAAAAAAAGTCAATGCCACTAAAGATCACCAAGATATGGAGAAAAGACCAAGAAGAATCAAAGAAATCACCCCTACAAAGAAAGCCAAGATTCACTCGCACAAAACACCAAAAAATTTCAATTTAATAAAATAAAATGTTAAGATAGAAATGGTTAATGAGTAAGCAAAATTTCATTCATTCATTTCAAAATTAAATTACATGTGCTTCTCTATTTAAAGTGAGAGAGAGAGAGAGAGTATAAAAAGAAAGGGGAGACTTCGAACATTAACTGCACTCTCTCCATCATTGTCATCCTCAGACCACTCTGACATCAATATATAGAAGTTTTACCCATCTTCAAACCAACTATTGAACTCCCAACATGCAACAAGTTTCCCCAAGAAGTATGTAATACCTTCATCATATTTGCTTCCAATTAAATCCATGTACTGCTTGAAATCCAAGAAGTTCGTCAATTGGTTCTTCTTTAGGTTGAACTCCTGGCTGATAATTTTACATCATTCACTTGAGCATTAAACAAACATATTAAAGATCAAAAATCTTCTTTGGGCTTCTACAATAAGAGATGCTAAGATGCATCACATCACACCAATATTTTCATCATAAAGACCCTAATCCCTTGCTTTAAAGAGGATTGCATTTGATTTCTGCACATCCAATTTGTTTAAATTTTAAATATGTCAAATTATGATGATTTTGCTCTATCATTAGTGCCTTCTAAATTTACTAGTGTTGCATAACCTTTTTAGAGACTTATTTTATTTAGCTTTGTCTGGATAATGGAAATTTGAGTTGTAGGAAATGAATACAGGGTTGAAAAAAATTAAAGGATGAAATTTCTTTATTAACCTACAAATTATGTAGATTGCATTTTCTTTCCTTCACTTTCGTTTAATTCAACCAAATCCTTATCATTATCAAATGCATGGACAAGAAGAGCATCTTTAGAAGGATTGATGACACCTTAAAAGAAGTAATGTATTAGGCTTGATAAAAGTTCAATCAGAAGGACCATTATCAAATCTAGGGACAAGTTTACATGAGTTGGAAAAGTTATTAGTATTACTATGAGTAGGGTAACTTTGATGATGCATTATGTTTAAGGATAAATAATAAGCTTTCTTTAAGAAATAAGGCATTTAAAAGTTTAATTTCTCTCTAAAATTTAGGTTTGAATAAACCTATGCAGCCTTCTCCAATAATGTGAGGCCATACCTCATTGGGGCCAATGTAGTTTCCTGGATAACTTGGAGGGATGCCAATGCAAAGCCCTATTTTCTCAACCAGTATTGGGTAGCGATAATTGGAACCTCCAACACCACAAATGATGTGGGCAATGTTGCCACCACTAAGGCCCATATTGTTGCCTCCACCTCATGGATAGGAATGCCACATCCACCTTAAAATCAATATATCTTCAGGTAAAAAACAATAACAATGGTTTCTAGATTTCTAGATATTCCATTTTATTGACCAGTATTCCACTTCACTAAAGTTCAAGAATCTTTGCAGATATCTACACTGTAATAATCTTTTGCTCTAAATGGTATCACTGTTTTCAAATTGCTCCATAATGAGTAATTCTTAATATACTAACTGTTTGCATTTTTATAGATTTTCTAAACCTGCTCAAATTTTTTTTGCTTGCTAGAATGTGTGGCACTGAACTTTTTCCTTATTACTTGATTGATGGCTACTTCTAAAAATAAAAATTTTAGATATAAATATATACATATATATATATATAAATTGCTCCATAATGAGTAATTCTTAATATACTAACTGTTTGCATTTTTATAGATTTTCTAAACCTGCTCAAATTTTTTTTGCTTGCTAGAATGTGTGGCACTGAACTTTTTCCTTATTACTTGATTGATGGCTACTTCTAAAAATAAAAATTTTAGATATAAATATATACATATATATATATATATAAAGTTTATGCATAGATATTTATGTATTATATATAAATATATAATATTATATAATATTTGAATGT
>NW_021318832.1:5427587-5510570 GCF_001605985.2 Dendrobium catenatum | reverse complement strand
AAACTCTTATCTATAATAACACCTACACCATTTCTAGTACGACTCATACCCGAATACCAAAGTTTAAATCTTAAACTATCAATTTCCTTAGCCTTCTCTCCAACCAACTTAGTTTCCTGAATGCACAAAATATTTAACTTCCTATGAATCATAATATCTATTAATTCCATTAATTTTCCTATAAGGGAACCTATATTCCAAGTTCATTTCCTAATTTTAGTTTCATGGACTAGCTACTTTGCCCACATCCGTCCTTGATGTGGGAACCCTTGCCTATTTAACATTGCACCCGGGCGCCGGTGCAGTAGCCCTCATGGGCGGATCCCCATTC
The DNA here is from genome assembly GCF_001605985.2 of Dendrobium catenatum. Lineage (NCBI taxonomy): Eukaryota > Viridiplantae > Streptophyta > Magnoliopsida > Asparagales > Orchidaceae > Dendrobium > Dendrobium catenatum. The sequence goes on along the minus strand of NW_021318832.1, from coordinate 5,510,239 downwards.
ACTTGAGGGGGGGCAAATGCCCCCCTCAAAAAATTTTTTTTTTAATTTTAAAGGGTATAGTTTGGAATATTTTGGATATTTTAGGTATTTTGCCCCCTCTCAAAAAAATTTTTGCCCTCATTTTATCAATCCTAAGCATTTTTGCCCATCCCCCACCCAAAAAATTTTTTTTGCCCACCCTCAAAAAAGAAGCTGGATCCGCCCCTGGTAGCCCTTGCACACTTGTCACTGTATTCAAACCATACAGCGCGTCGCTTCCAGGGGACGCCCTAGCATTAACACAATTTCTTAAAGGATTCATGTCATTATTGTTCGACAAATTTTACGCTAGCTGTCGACTACCTAACGCAACCCTCTTTTCTCATCCAGGATTAAACCAAATAAAAAAAAATTATGAAAAATAAACTACTTTAAAAAATAAAAATGGGCCTTAAAATGCTTGAAATGGGATTGATTCATCTCTATTATGCCCTAATTTATCTTCATGGAAATTGACTTTGCCTATTTAATGTATAAAATTAATATAAATAAATTTCCTCTAATGTAATGAATTCTATCCTTAGATGTTATATTTTGATATAACTCATTGAATATTAAGACTAAGATGCACTCGATTTGATAAGAACAATTGGCTAATTGGAATGTTTATGATTGAAATTTGTTCAACGCATCCCAACAAGAACAATGAGTCCAATGATGATGTGACAACCACATCCAAATGATGGCTTCAGATGGGCAAACCTAAAGATTGCTAATATCCAAAGATGGATTTAGTTCTGTGAATAAATGATATCTACTTAATAGAATTATAGGCATATAATGAATTTTGAACTATAACATATTATAGACTTCTATGGTAAATGATTTAATATTGACTCGTTTAATAAAAATGGATCGCTTGCTGATCCTAGATACCTTAATTCTTAAAGACATTTTCAATGATCGCTGGTCATTGCTTGATACTGATTCATGCATCCTTTTGTACACAATGTCTGTTATCATCTTATTCCATTTATTTCACATAGCTTGATATTAGCTTACAAGTTCTCATCATCAATTATGTTGATTATATAAATGGCATAGTTACACTCAAGGTCGTTATATTGCTACTCCTAATGTGAATTATATTTGATTTTTCGAAATAGAAAGCATTGCTGAATTTATACTAGTCGTACTCTTTAAATTCCTACAATTACTACATTTAAATTAGTTCAGTTAATAAATTTTAAATACAATTAGAACTATTCAGCAATGCTTACATGATATATGTGCCTTTAAAATTGCAAGCAATCTTGTATAGGCCCCTCAATCCTATTGCTTATATTTGACAAGAAGTTTACCTAGTGAATTTATGTTTGCAACGCATGCTTGCTTCATAGTTTCGGAGTCTCCAGGAGCGAAATGTGAATATCATGCATTTTGTATTCTGGGAAAGCAGTATTGCTGACCGATGATTATTAGTGGATTCAACATAATGCAATGGATTAGTTATTGTTGTGTTCTAATTATATATTATAGTAATGAGTTTAAAACTCTAGCAATGAATGCATGTGATAGATAAAATTCATTCTTGTGATAGATAAACTGCCAGGATATTTTGGAAGATATTATAGCCTGACTTTTGAATTTGATGGATATAGCAAGACAATGCGGCCATATGTAAATTATAAGTATGAAAATGATGCAGGACTGAATGATCAAGTCCTGCAAAGAGGGATTTCTTGCTAGAATTAATTAAAACGTAGCAACATAAACTTTGCAAAACAATAAGAATGGTAGGCTAGTTGAATTAGAAATATACGAAGTTACTTGAAAACTTGCATGTAATGGCTTGATATTGCAAAGGATAAAATAATTGAGACATAACTCGTTTAAATCGGCACAAGCACAACATTCAACAAAGGACAATGCAAATGAGGTCCTTTCTCTAGTAGAACTAAGAGTGGATAAAATAACAAACTTGCAACGATGTTACCAAGAAGGAAGGCTAACCAAGTATCTAGCTAAGAGGAGAATAAATAAGGAACATAATTGGGCTCCTTGATGGCTATCTTCATATACTTGCTTCTCTTACAAAATGTTCTCAGATTTCTATGGGATTCCTCCTTGATGCTGGCTGAATTTAAAAGTGAATGCTCACAGTTTTCTAATTTGAGTGTGGCTGATATGGGAGAAAAAAATAGTCACTTTGAGAAGAAATGAAGTGGAAGAGGGAAGGGAAAGGGGTCGACCAACTTGGGAAAGGGGAAGGTAGTCAAGGTGCCATTAAGTGGAGCTTAGGGAATTGCTTGGGGAATTAATGAAACACGTGGGAAGAGGAGTGGGTACGCTAGGAATTAGGGAAAAACAATTAAGGGAAGTTTGAAAAATTAATTACAAGCTTTGAATTGTAATTAATTGTGCATGGGTAAGTGGGGAGTTAATGTTTGGCTTTGGCAGGGGAAAAGTTGAAACTTAATGAGGGTTGCTTGGGAATATGGAAAGGTGGTTTGGAAATCCCACAAATTAAATGAAAATCTGAATTAATTTCCATATTAATTATGCTTGGGAATACCAAGGGTTCAAGTGCATTTAATGTCAGAATATTAAGGGTCACAAAAGAAGATGAAATGGCATTTGTTGTTGGTGGTGAGACAGAATTTTGTGGACTGTAGGAGTGGAGGTGGGAGATGCTCGGCTGGAGCAGGAGATGGGGGTTAGGCGTTCGGCTAGATAAAATCCAAGAGCCCAAAGGCTGTTGGGTGACGCTTTGCCTTCTCCAAGGACTTCTCACGCTCACACTCTCAATTCTCCAAGAGAACAAGATCACACAAAATCAAAATTTAATAACATAAACATCAAAACATTACATGGGGTGGAGCCATATATATAAGCCCAAACAAAGGGAATAACCAAAAGACAACAATGCTCATGACACATCACATAAGTAGAGGGTAAAACAGGAAACAAACTAATAACATAAATAAGTCTCATACAAACAACAAAAACTAGAAATATAATGACTCAATCACGGCCGTAGATCGTCGGCCTCTCCTACAGTAGACTCTCTAGGGTCCGATGTCCTCATCAGAAAAAGCCTACCCTCTTGACGTTATACAACCAAAATTTGGGGTTTCGTTTAGTGCATTGTATTCATAATGATGTATCATAATTTAATGCTATCTCAGGTCAAATATTTATTGGGAATTCTAGCAAACCCGTTGGTGGATTACATTCGCAAGACAAACAACTAACTAAAGTTGATGGTCATACACTCTAATTTTCAATTACAGCAGTACAATGATTACACACATTTATGTAACACACCTTACAGCAGCTGTAATAATGAAACAGAGACCAGAAAGTTTTATATCAACATCATCATGGATTATTGATGAGGAAATATTGCATCCAGAGACAGTAACTACAAATCCTCTTTAGTCAACAAGTGAAAACAATTTCCAGCGCATTAAGAAAGTTATAATGCAACTTTTACAGCAGGAAAATCCACATATATGATGCAATATTGAAGTTTGAATAAAAGAGATTCAACAAGGTCAATGAAAATACTTGGTACTTGTCTTACCTTAACAGAATCAACTGGACCAAGATTTACACATTCTTCTCGAACGTCTGCTTCAAGATCTGGAAGGAGACTCTCGTCAGCCTGTAGAAATTAACAAAGCCATTCAAATTGGACAAAAAATGGTTCAACAATTTCAAGAAGGTCAATGGGTGGGAAACATTCTACAATAACTTGGTAGGAGATTTCATGAATTACCCTTAATTCAGCAGGAGAGAACATATTCCATAGTATAACAGTTGCGGGAATCAAGAGTTTTGCATCATCACGGCCACCTTAGCGCATTTACATTAGTAATATTAGGCTGGGGGTAGACATTTTGCAAGAAAAAACCAGCGAAAATCACAGCAAATCAAAAATAAAATTACTTGTACGTTCCTATCGAACATTGCAAAAAAGAAGGATTAAAACAGAATAACTGCTTGATACTACAAAAGAAACTCTGAGAGCCTAAAGCTACCGTAAACATGTCACTGTTGCAGATTCTAAACCAAGTATAATCTAAAAATAGTATAAAGCCAACTTTCAAACTATTAATTTTTCAAATATGTTAAAAGGCATGCCAACAATTGGAGACTGCGTGACTCAAACATTCTCAAAGCAGAAAAATATTTATTGCAGAATATAATGAATTCAACCACAAATAACTTTTGCCCACATGCACACTGTAAATTCATTCCTAGTTGTTTACTAAGAGATGCATTTCCATTACATATCAACGTCCATAACTTCAAACCAGTCATAAAGGATATTAAGGTGTTATGTCTCAAATGCAGGGACCATAACAGACACTTAAATATCTTGAGAATTTCAAGTCATAAGCAAATGGTAACACTCTCACAGGACCAATCACCATGGCAGCAGTCTTTGTGGCATGAAAAGGCAATACTTACCCCACCCAAGCATCTTATCTTCAACCTTCTTCAGCTTCTTTTTCTTGTTCTTATCTACTTGCTTCGTAATAAATTTATCTCCTGTGAAAAAAAATATGTTGAAAGATCCTGAATATAAAATAACAACATAAATTTATATACAGAAGGTAGATGCTTGAAGAAATTACCTTTTTGCTCAAACTTAGCCTGTGTTACTGACATAGGGATCTTCCCATCACTCCGGAAAGGTGCACCATCCAAAATTTGGGTTGCTAATGCAACAGAAGGTTCCTTGTACATAGAAAATTTTTCTTCGTAAAAGTTATAACATAAATAGCAATTTGATTTCTGTGAAAGCCATCTCACAATTGACTTGATATAGAAAATAGTAAAGGATCAAAAATAACTGGTAAATTTATGACCTGTACCTTCATATATGTGACAAGTGCATCGCCTTTTACTTTTCCAGATTCTCTGTCAAAATATATCTTCACCCGAGGCTTTTTAGTGTCAGGATCCTAGATACGAGAGTTTCAACAAAGTAGAAAACAACCAGATTATCAAAATAGAAGTTGTGCAACCCAACAAAAAATTGCCCCCAAATCCCCACCCTTCTCAAAAATAGCCTAACCTTCACTCGACCTAATTCAAGCCAAGGTTGGCTCAGATTGGGTTTGATCACTAAGAACCAAGGTTATTATCCATAAATCAAGATTATGAAAGCTTTATAACAATGCCATCTTTAAGCCTGCTTATTCAAAAGAGCTATATAAACTACGTATCAACAAATGGCAATAACAATGACATATATACATGTAATCAAATTTCGATAATACTCGTTTAAAAAAGTGTAATAAAATATCTAGTTTTTCTAAGCTGATTGCATGCATGAGAGTAATTCTAGCAAGCGTATCTACAGTAAAATGCAATGCAATTTAATTAAATTTACAAATATGAAAATCAATCCTTCGTCAACAAAGGGACTGATATAGGGCTATTTCCAAAAATTTTGAATTTATTCCGATAAGGGTGAAAAAAACTGATTAAATTAAAATATGTAATCCTAATTAGAAATAAAAGAGAGATTATATTTTTCTTAAGAGCGATCAATTTGATCTATTAATACCAATGTTAAGCACTGTGTGATATACGAGCATTTCTTTTTGCTTAAATGTGCAAAGCATAACACAACGCGGAGCTTTAATTAATTAGCGTGCTATTTACTTATCTATCATGTATATCTATATCTATATATATATTATGTGCATAAGATAGATATTTATTTAATCAAACTTAACTTATATCAAATAATAATTTTCAATAAATAAAATGATACATTCAATAATAATTATAAACATGAATTATTTAATAAATGATCTGTATTTTGATGTAATATAATCCAAATGAGAAAACAAAAGGTAATAAGATGACCAAATAAGAAATGAGAAAACAAAAGGTAATAAGATGACCAAATAAGAAGTTTTAAGATAGAAAATCCATCTTTCATTAAGATAATTTACAATTGCTTGCAAAATGAAGTTCATAACTTCACGACTTCATGTAAATTCAGATGCACAAATTTCTTCACTACAAATGTTTTAATGGTTAAAAAAACCTATGGCAACATTGGTTATAATCCAAATAATGGAAGACTAGACATATCAATCTAGGTGAGCACTTTTTTGTTTTTTTTTTAATCAGGGTGAGCACTTGAGTTTCAACAATTTCTGTTTAGGAGTCCCAATAATAATCAATAATAACCCATATTTTCACCATTAGAATCTAATGGTAGCAATCTTCTAAAAATTAAAAAACCCTTTTTCCATGAGGTTGAATCCTAACCTAACATGAAAAAGTACAAATTATAGATCTTATAGCTCATATTATAAGTTCTAATGATACTTCCGATAAATCTCAAAAGAGGCTGAAATTCATGGACCATTTCAGAGTGTACATCCACAAAAATACGATCCTATTAAACCCTGACACCGATTATGAGAACAATCCACCCTTACTCTCAAGCTCAGACACCTGCGTGCATCAAAAGACAACTCAAGCTAGCCTTGGACAGAACTGAAAATATGTTAAAATTACACACAATAAGACTTTCAAATCCATCAATAAGGTGGTGGATAAGATGGTAGAATTTGAAATGTATGAAATTACTAATCTTTCGAGATAGGTTGCTAAGAGATAAATTGAAAATTTTAATTCAAAACTAATGTGGGTAGCCTTCTTAAAAGGATTATTGTAAATTTTAGTAGTATAGAAATAGCTCATACATTAGTAATGAGACTTGGTGATAGAGGGAGAAAATACAAAGGGTTATTAAAGATAAAATACACCTTTAAAGCCAACTGAATGCTATTGAAGAACGAGCATAAGTGATGTAGGCAAGCTTTGGGTGTGCTAGCTTCTTGGGTTCTTTTGGTCTTTGGGCTGCTTGTTGCCTCTCGGGTTGGGACTTGGTTGCTCTCGGGTTGGGCCTTGGATGGTTTGGTTTTGAGCTAAATTCTTGGGAGCTACTTAATTCTAGCTCATTATTGCTTGAGCTGATATTTTAGCTCATTATTTGGTGGAGTTATTGCACATGAAAGCTCATTATGTGGAGTTGGAACCTTGCCTTTTCCCCTCTCTTTGTGTCTCCTCGGTTTCTTCCTGTGTTGTTTCCCGTGGCTGCTTTTTCTCCTTTGTTGGGTGCTGGTTCCGGTCCCCTTTGTGCCCCTTAGGTTTCTCCCCTGGTTGCTGTCCAGGTTCCCTGTGTTGCCCCTTCGGTTCCTCCCTTGACTGGTTGTCCCGTGGTTGTTTTTCTCTGGTTTATGTGTGACTGTTCAGGTGTTGTTTTGGAATAAATTTTGGCCTCTTTGGGTGCTGTTCTAGACTGATTGTTGGTTGGCAGTTTTGGGTGGTTGAAGTTCTCCTTTGGGCTCTCTTTTGGTGGATGTTTGGCTCCCCTTTCTTTACCTATATATAGGAGATGTTTGTGGCTGTTTTAGAGAGTTTTTAGTGAGTTATGTGTCTGGTTTTTGGAGCCTAAACCGGGTTTCTTCGTGGAAAAGCTTGCGAGCTTGTTTCATTCCTCTCTTCTTCTAGGAAAGCTTGCGAGCTTCTCCTCCTTCGTCTTAGCTTCTTATCTCTTTCTTCTCTCCGCAAGTTTCCTTCCACTTGTATCTTTCTTCTCAAGCAATGAACATGCAATTTTAGGTTGTTTATGTTTATGTTTGTGAGTGTCAAGAGTTGTAAGGTGTTTGTTTTAATTTCATAAGTCTGTAAGCGTCATTTTTATTTTATAAAAGTTGTAATTTATCTAATTTTTAGTATTTCGTATAATTTTCTATTTCTTAGGAAGCTTTTGTTTTTTCTTGCAAAAATTAGGGGCTTTTTTCCTAATTTTTACATGCATCAATTTGATATCAGAGAAGGTTAGCAAATCCTAGGTTTCTGAGTCGTGTTGTCAATTGAGTCTTGGTATCGAGTGAATTTAAGTTTTGTTGAGTCTTCTTTTCTTTGTTTAGAAATATGGAAAATCAAAAGCAGCCAAGTAATCTAGTGGACAATCTTCCAACATCAAAATGGATGCCTCATCATGAAGATTCTTCAGATCCTCTACAGTTTGAGCTTTTCAAGATTCAAGAGAAACTACGTTTAAGTGCCGAAAGATTCGAAGTTATAAAACTTTAACTCCTGTCTGAATTTGAACGAGAAAAGAAATCATCAAACGAAAGTATGACATTCTAATTCAAGAATCTGAAATGCCAAATTTACAAAATTTTGAAGACAACTCATCGGGTGATGAGCTTTTTCAACCGGAGGAGAATTGATGTAGGCAAGCTTTAGGTGCGCTAGCTTCTTGGGTTATTTTGGTCTTTGGGCTGCTTGTTGCCTCTCGGGTTGGGTCTTGGCTGCTTTGGTTTTGAGCTAAATTCTTGGGAGCTACTTAATTCTAGCTCATTATTGCTTGAGCTGATATTTTAGCTCATTATTTGGTGGAGTTTTAGAGAGTTATGTGATGATTTTTTGAAAGAAACCTACTGGTTTTCTCTAGCTTGCGAGCTAGCTTCTATCCCCTTCCCCTCTATGACTTCGTCTCGGGCTTCTTATCTATTTCTTCTCTCCACAAGTTCCCTTCCACTTGTATCTTTCTTCTCAAGCAATGGACATGCAATTTTAGGTTGTTTATGTTTGTGTTTGTAAGCGTCGAGAGTTGTAAGGTGTTCATTTTATTTTCATAAGTCCGTAAGCGTTTTATTTTTTTAAAGTTGTAATTTGTCTAATTTTTAGTATTTCAGGTAATTTTCTACTTCCTAGGAAGCTTTGTTTTTGCTTGCAAAAATTAGGGGTTTTTTCCTATTTTTTGCATGCATCAATAAGAAAGCTAGAAGTCATGCAAAAGGGATAGTAAGTTAAGCAAAAACTACATTTTTTTCATGATTTATAAAATTATAGTAAAGATATACTAGTAAGAGAGAACAAAATGATATATATAGAATATCTAAAGTATGAGATAAAAGATCTAGGAATAAAGTTAAATGCATTGAAGGAAGGTAATAAGATATTAGTTAAAGAAGAAAATATAAAAGAAATTTGACAAAAGTTAATTTAGGAAATTACAAAAAGATATATATATATATATATATATATATATATATTGAAAGAGCATAATAAAAAATACAATAAATTATAGATTGATCCAAAGGAAAGAAGTAGAGTTAACTCTAAAAAATGCATAAATTGAAGATTTAGATACAAATGAGACACCAATTAAGATTTGGAATTATGGGGGCATTTTTTTAATAGAATTTTGAAGACTAGGAGAATGTCAAATGATCAGAGAAGAAATTTTTTTTGTATTATTTAAGAATAAAGATAATATTCAAGATTGTGCTAACTAAGAGTAATAAAATTTGTAAGCCATACAATGAAGGTATGGGGGCTAGTACTTGTACAAAGGCTTAAATAATTTAAATCAATTTTGGAGAACTGTGAAGAAGATCTACAATAGAAGTTATTTTCATATGAAGAAAATTAATGGAGAGGAATAGTGAATAAAGAAGAGATTTTCTTATGATTGTTATTAATCTTAAGAATGTATGTATGATCTAGAACCACAAAAATTAATTTGGTGTGCTTTGAGGCATAAAGGTGTGTGAGTCAAATATATATTGTTATTATTAAAGATATGTGTGATGAAGCACTAACTAATATTAAAAACAGTTAGAGAATAAACCGAAAGTTCTCAATTACTACATGTTTACATCAATGATCAGCATTGAGTCCATATATTTTAAAGTTATTAGATGTTTCCGATTGAGGGCAGGGTCGATGAGTCGCTTGGCGGTAGAGGAAGCCTTGGGCCCAAAGTCTTATCATCATCGTCGAAGTATGACAGCAGCATCTTCCAGAGCTCTGGATCCCCAAGAAAAATCAGGGATATAAGAAAACCTCCAAAATACCACCCGAGCCCAAGCCGACTAAAGAGGCAGCGGAAAGAATTTTTTTCAGGAACATTTGAAAAAGGGAAGACTTTTTACTTCTATCCTCAGCTCCTCGTCTAGAAGCCACATCTAATCCTAGCCTATCTGTCCTTGCTTCCTCTAATCCTGCCCGCTATCCCAACTACAAAGAGAAAGAAGACGGCTACCCTCTCTAATTAGTTCTTATCTGTCCTAGCTAGATAGATCTAAAACCGCATACATGAAGTGTAATTTTAGTAGTAATAGATCTAATGCGGGGATTGTGAATTTGGGCGATCAAGTCATTAAAAAGAATACACGTTTTAGATATCTCGAATTTATTGTTCAAAGCGACGATTAAATCAATGGGATATTATTAGTAGAATTCAAGTTGAATGCTTGAAGTGGAAGAATGCATCGAGCCTATTGTGTGATAAAAAAATACCCCTCAAACTTAAGAGAAAATTCTATCAGATGTTGGTGAGACCTACAATGGTTTACGGCGCAAAATGTTGGCCATTAAAAGAGAAGCAAAAAATTAAGTGTTGCAAAAATGAAGATGCTTTAAATTTATAAAAATTGATAAAGCCACTCATCCATAATCTTTTTTTTTTTAATTATCCTACTCAGTTATATGGATGAGTGTCTTTGCTTTTAGAGACAGAATGTGAAATGCCCCCATAATTCCAAATCTCAATTCGTGAGGTTGGAGTAGCTCCAGTAGCAAATAAGATTAGAGCGAGTCACCTTAGATGGTTTGGTCACATAAATCGTCGACCTTCCAATAACCCGGTTAGGAGAATAGGTGCATTAGATTTGACCTTTGTTAAGATAGGTAGAGATAGACCTAAAAAGACTTAGAAAGTATTAGAAATGATTTTTTTTTAATTAGATTTAAATGAGAATTTGGCTCTTAACCAAACACAATGGACAAAATGGATTTACGTAGCTTACCCCACATAGTGGGATAAGGCCTTGATATTGTTGTTGTTGTATGGAGATACTTACAAAGAACATTCTAAGCGAGGTGCGTCTGTTTATACTTTTTGCAAATGATATATTTTTAATTGGTGAGACATCCATTGAAGTTGATAAACATTTTTGAGTGAATGAAAAATTTAGAATATTTGGATAAAATGGATTTACGTAGCTTACCCCACATAGTGGGATAAAGGCTTGATATTGTTGTTGTTGTATGGTTACAAAGAACATTCTAAGCGAGGTGCGTCGGTTTATACTTTTTGCAAATGATATATTTTTAATTGGTGAAACATCCATTGAAGTTGATAAACATTTTGAGTGAATGAAAAATTTATATATATATATATATATATAACTTCTAAAATTAAAATTGAGTGGCTAGAATGAAGAGATGCCTAAGAAACTTTGTATAATAAAATAATATCACAAAAGCTTAAAATTAAATTTTTTAAAACTACAATTAGGTCGGCAATATCATATGGATCTAAATATTGGGATATTTAAAAAATTATTGATATCTAAATTGAGTGTGGCATAAAAGATAATGTCAAGATGGATGTGTATCAAAACTAAGTAGGATAAATTTAAAAAAAAAAAAAAAAAAAAGATTATATCAGAAAAAAAGTTGGAATAATATTTAACAACGATATGGTAACATAAATAGACCTAAGTGGTTTAGACAAATACAATGAAGGATAGAAAATATGATTGACAGAAAAGTTGATAAAATTAATATCAATTATCAAAAAATAAAGGGGGTATGCCTGAGATTAAATGGATTGCAAAGAAAAGGTTTGCCAACATATAAACCGCTCAATAGTAATAAACGAAAAATGAAGATTCATAGCACTAACCACAAATATTTGGGATAAGGCTATGATGATAATAAATTTTAACTCCTCCCACCAATCTTCTCTTCAGCCTATAACTAGCTTCAGTTGAAAAGCGTGAAACAAGTAAAGAATTCCAAGGACTTACACTACAAAATTTGGTAATCAAAACAAAGGCATGTTTTGTAGTTCTTTAAAAAAATATATTTCAAACCTAACACTTCGTAATTCTGTATCCATCAAAATTTGAGCATAATCATTAAAGCCTTAATATCATGAACTTATCACCCTCATAGTTGAAAATGTAGGTAGGACAGTGGTGAGACAACAGCCTATTCATATACTCAAATCATTGAATTACTAGTAAATTCATAATATGTAATTTAAGACACATATTTTGTACAATAAAACAAATAAGGTTAGCAGAAATTACCTAGATTAATGATCAAATATCCTCAGTATCATCTAAATTCCCAGCAAAATTAACCTGGCTCACTAGAGACTAAATCTGAGCCCAACTTAATATAAAATTAGAAAGAAAAAAAATTTTGAAGAAAAAAATAATTTTCAATAATGGGAAAAGTTCGGTTTCAGTTCTCCTGATGATTAAATAAATTGAAATAAAGACTCATACATAGCATATAAGTGAAGATAGAAACAATCAGCACAACAAATGTCATGAGTTAAGATGAATTGTACATATATTAGATGTTTTCAGCAGCACGTTACAGAGAGGAAAAAGAAAGAAAAAAAAAGGTCAAAGTCATTTACCACTTTAATGTATCCACACTTGGAAAACACTTCAGCAACCTGGAAAACATATTCCAAAAGTCAGTTCAAACATATGCATAAGTCAAGGAATGTAACATAATTTTGAGTAGTCATGGAGTTATGGTTGCAATACATTAGCAAAGAACTGTTTTATTAAGCCATGCATAGACAAGTTGGCCTCAAATGACTTAACAAAACTGATTAAAACCATGTTTTATTCTATACATTTAAAAGGATGGTCACTCCAACTTACTTCCTCAGCCGTAACATCATCTGGTAAACCAGTAACATAAACATGTGTGTTGACCTTTAAGTCGAACCAACTATCTGGAACTTTATTTGATTCCTGTTGATATGGCATAAAGAACTATTATGGACAGCCTCCTATTTTCAATAATCACTATCAATCTATGTGAGTTTGTTGAAAAGAACGGACTTACACTCCTCTATCATCCAAGACATTTAACAAGTGAAATAAATGGTAGAGGCAACAAGCTACTGATCAAGAAGAAATAGGTCGAGCATAAGACAGTCAAGTAAAGAACCTTCTTTTGAGTGGAATTATCAGGCAACTTCCTCTTTCCATCAGACTTTTTTTCAGGTTCGGATTTATTCTCTGCTTCAGGCTTCTTTTCAGCATCTGACTTGTTCTCTGCTTCAGATATCTTCTCAGTTTTGGACTTCTTTTCTTCTTTCTCAGCATCAGCAGCACTCCCTTCAACTACAGGGGCATCTGCAGTGCCAAATGTTGGTAATACTTCCTCATCATATAAGAAAGTCATCTCTTCAGTTCCATATTCTTCCTTTGCAATTAAATTATCCTTAAGAAGAAGAAGATCATATCATATTTTGCTTCTCTCTTAAATAACTCAAAACAAAAATAAAGAACCAGGAACTAAGGAAAAAGATAAAAAACAATGCAGGCTGCAAGAGAGATGCAATATTCGTAGGATTCTTAAGTATTGATGAAAGAAAGCATCATGTAGCACATAACTAAAAAGCTTCACAGCATATGAAGTAGCAAGTTGCTAAAAAAATGCAACAATATGATGGAAGCAGAAAAGAAATGATTCAGCAGGCAGAAAACCATAAGCAATAGTTGTAAGTACCAACGTTTCTGGTAAAATAAATTTTATAGAAAATAGATGAAAAATAATTTTCTTTGTTATTTAAAAAAATGATTATTGCAATAATACTAAGCCATATATTTACTTGAGGAACCCATGCTCTTAGACCACGATCCCATTTGTACATAGTCCCATCATCATCAGTGAATTCCTCCTCTTCCTCTGGCGGAGTCCCTGGCCTATCTTCGAGATTGGTTTCTACTCCTTTCTGTATTTCCCCGCTATCACCATCTCCATGGTCGCCAGTTTCCCTTCCAGGTTTCAAATCCTTTGCTCCTGCCTCAGCCTCACTGATCTCTTTTTGCCATTTTGCAAAATCATCCACACTATCTGGCATTCCTGCAGAACATGCATCAGAGGGAATACTAAACAGTAGCTAAACATATGAAAAGGAGATAGTACCTTCACCTGCAGTAGGATAATCATAACTATGGATAGGCATGTTTGCAAAGAGCTCAGGAATTGAAGACAGTGGCATCCAATCACTCCTCCCTTCGGACCATAGCAAGGTGCTCTCTAAAATGTACCCATTTGCATAATGCTCTGCCCAGTTCAACAAATAAAGCTAAGTGGGCTGCACAACAGTATATAAACTGTGTGAGCAACTTTATTCATGTATGTGGAATTGTGAGTGGATATCTACCATCCATTTCAGTGGCATGTCAAGGTATGAAAGAGGCAATTTATCATAAGGAAAAGGATATAGAAGTTACAGCAACTATGGTTTTAACAGCAAAAAGGCATCAATGGTTGACAAGAAGAATTAAACAATTCAACAAATTATCCCAAGTTTGCTATACATCTATAAATACGATAAGAATAGAACTAGCACTACCATAATCCACTAAACATAAGCTAAAAGCCAAGACATTTAAAATTTCCAAGCTCACTCACCTTGTAACTCTGAAAAAGCATAAGGTCCTAGTTGCTCTTGATTTGGCCCGAGAACATACCAACCCACTTCTGTGAGAACTGTAGCATCTCCAGTATTGCCATCCTCCATACTTAAATTCAAACCTGATTACAAAGGAAGCTCATAATCATAAAAATATTCTTATAGTTGGCACCCTACTAGATTATGATAAAAACATACGAAACCTAAATTCACCATGCCATTACCTATTAGAAGCGGAAAAAGCCTGAATTAAAATATACACTTGAAGATACCACTAAGAATAGGACTGAACTAATCACATAGGATTCAAGTTTTTGTGACGAAAAAAAAAAAAAAATCATGAGCCTTTTATTTTGCATGGTGGAAAAAGATTATCTTGATTGGAAAGCAAGAAGGAAAGTATTGGAGGAGAAAAAAAAAGCAGTTTGGTGCCCTTTGTAACCTGACAACTGACCAATACTGATACTATCTCTCTCTTGGTGTTCTATATGAGGTGTTGGGTAGTCGAAATTCAAAGGAAAAATACCCTACACCTTGTCATTAATATTGGTTATTTTTAACTATATGATAGTTGGAAGTTGATCAGTTTCAATAATAGATAATGGCTAGCTCTTGAAAGTGTTAAATGTCATAAAAAGGTACGGAGCCAAGATTTCTTCATGTAGGGGCATAAATTATTAAATTTAAAAATACCTTAACCTTTGTCATCCGGGCTAGAGATCCACATTGATAGTTTTAATCCGGGATCTCTAGGGATATCAACAAAATTTATTTCTACACAAATTTATTTGAGATATATATTTATATCATCACATAAATTTTCATGTTCATCTCCTTCAGCTTTTTTTAAATACCCTTTTTATCCAATTTGAATGAAAAAAGTAATTAACAATCTTATAACAAATCATTTAATTTTTGTCTCAATGAAAGATATTAAAGTGAAAAAATTAATATGAATTTCTTAACTTGTTTCGAGACTTTTCAATCTTCTCACAAATGTAGATGGTTCCAAATTATTGAAGCCAAAAAAAAAATATTTAATACATTTATTTAAACTAGCTGCTATTTTTAAACCATCTCATGTTTTAACACAAAAATAAAATCAAGGAACTTGAACTTCAAATCTGGCTTGATATGGGATAGACGAGAGAGAGAGAGAAGAATTATCTGATCACGTGAACAACCAAGCACTCCAAATCTCCAATAGCCATTGGTGAGTGAGAGAGATGATGGAAAGAAAAACAAAGTCACTGGAGGGGAAGGATGCAAAGGATGAAGAAGGAAGGAAATAATTAACATAATTATTATTTTACTATTACCGCATATATAATAGTATTCAGTCGGTAACTAGCAGGCCCTCCCCTCGGGCCCCACCTTAAATCCGCAAATGGTCATACACATTAATACTACTACAACAACAACAACAACATCAAGCCTTTATCACACTATGTGGGGTCGGCTATATAAATCTTTTTTCTCCATCATGTTCTATTAAAAGTCAAATTCTCGTTTAAATCTAATAAAGAAAGATCATTTCTAATATTTTCTAACCAGATCTTTTTAGGTATGCCTCTACTTTTCTTAACATAAGTCAAATATAATATCTCTACTTTCCTAATTGGGTCATCGGAAGCCTGCCGTTTTATGTGACCAAACCATCTAAGGCTACTTTCTCTAATATTATCTTCGACTAGAGCTACTCCAACCTTTTCACGTATATGCTCATTTCGTATCCTATCTCTAAAGTTAAAGCCACTCATCCACCTGAGCAACCTCATCTCTCCCACATTTAACTTGGTATTATGCTTCTCTTTTAATGGCCAACATTCGACACCATAAAGCATTGCATGCCTCACCACCATCTTATAGAATTTTCCCTTAAGTTTGAGGGATACTTTTTTATCACAAAACAAGCCTGATGCATTCCTCCACTTCAACCATCCAACTTGAATTTTGTTGATAATATCCCCATCTATTTCACCATCACGCTAAACAATAGATCCAAGATATCTAAAAAACATACTCTTATTAATGACTTGATCGCCTGAAGTCATAATCCCGTCTATTACTACTAAAATTACACTCCATATATTTTGTTTTAGATCTACACAAGCAAAAACCTTTAGACTCTAAGGTTGACCTCCATAATTCTTTTTAGGTCATAAACATTAATACTATTGTTAAAAAATATTCATTGAATTTTAACCCTTGAAAATGAATCAACCGTCACTATTTTATGTTTGCGTATTTTATTTCATTGCATCAACATCCTATATTAACTTTTCAAGTGTCTTTTCCTTCAATTCCTAAAAAAATTAATAATGAACTAATCATTTCCATTGTTTATAGAAATAGACTTATTAAATATATAATTAATAAGCAGCCAAATAAATTGTTATTTTTATCATTTTTATTTTTCATATGAATTTTTTGCAAAAAAAATAATCTTCTTTTAACCGAAAAAAAAAATCCAATGAAATTATTGACTTAACCACATATATCTATCTAATATTTAATCGAAATATGCATATCCAAACCTAACAAATGATGTAGTTGGTGTGAGATATATAACATTATTTGAGGCAGCTATGCTTTTTTGCATTTGTTGTCAAAGCTTTAAAAATACTACTTTCTAAACCATAGTTTCTATCTTGTTTTCCAAAATTTAGCTTTTCTAAAGCAAAATTTGGTAAAAACATACGCAAGATAAAAAAGTTGCTTAGTTCTTTTCATCAAAATATAAACTACTTTTTGTTGGTTACTTATTCTGCCAAAAAGAAGTCAAAAAATGTCCCAAAAGAAGCCACTGCACGAATGGAATATAATTTCTAAGTCTGAAAAATTGCTGTCATTTTATGCCATTCTAGCCTGAATGCTTGGTTAATTAATGTAAAGTATTCATTATTTATGAGGCACAGAGGCATGCTCTTGCTTTCTCTTGACTTAATTTTCCATAATTATTTGTTTCCATCAAAATTTTGGTTTTATCAAGTATATTTTTAATAATTAAAAAGCCTTTGTAAAAGTGCAACCAATAGTGCATTATAAGCTTACAAAGAGAAGGGATGGGTAAGGCCTCCACAATGTCATTCAAAATAGAGTTTTAGAAGGGATTGAAGTTACTCTCTTTGTACTATGCAAAGACCAGTACATTTTTACTAGCTTTTACAAAGTCGCATCTGAAACAAATTTTTGTTGCCTTTCAAGCTACAAAAAAAAAAAAAAAACGGTGCTAGGAACCCTACAGTAAAGCATTCGTGCCAATAGCTAAAATGAATGGAACTATCGTCCCCTAGAAGTTTTTAATGCACAAAAGTAATGAACAACAATACTTAAGTATCAATGTCAGAATACACAGAAATAGGGAAACAAAATCAATATCATAAATTATTCCATAAATCCATGCTTTTAGCACTAATTGTTTGACTAAATTATTGTAAGAAAGGAACTCAATTTAGATTAACATATTTCAGGTAAATTTTAACTCATACTTATGTTAGATTAGATATGATGATCACCAAAATCAGATTCATAATGATAAATAATGTTTATATAATTTACTCCTAAATTTCATTGAGCAAGATTGAAATCAACCTGTGTGGCATTCACTTACTTATTAACACGGTGGGAAGGGAAAAAGGGGCCGAACAGCAAAGATGCAGCGATGGACAAGTTTGATGACGACACTACTGCAAGAACGAAAAAAACGGACAATAAGATTGCAAAGATGTCAAAGGAGGCAAGGAAGCCGACTGTGGCTTAGATAAATGCCGGTATTATAGTCAAAAATAAGATATGAAGAAGAAGACGACGATACCGTTCAAAAGCGTATGTCCGACGACGTTAGTAGATGCGGCAGGCGCCAAGTCACGGCGGTGAGATAAGCCCCGGACTCAACTGCAGGGTGTGTGTGCGTGGAGGGAGATCACCAGCGAGCTCCCGTTCTTTCTTCCGATCAAAATGTGGTAACTTCCGATCCGACAGCAAGGGAAAGTCGTCGAAGGAGGCGAAGAAGCGACGCGTGCAATCTCTACACCTTGCAAAGCAACGAAGCCGAAGAGCATCGAAAAAGAGAAGATGAAGGGCAAAACCCTTGACGCCTCTAAGGTATTACCGTATTATTGACTAACTTAATTAATATAATTTAAATTATTAATAATTAATTAAATAAATAATGTATAGTATATTAGTGCATAAATTAATTATTTAATTTAACTTAATTGTATAATTATTAATTAAATATTAATATAATTATCTTAATTAATATAACTTAAATATACATTATTAAATATATAATTAATAATCAAAATAATAATTAACGAGTAATTTGTACTTAACATGTTATTAAATTCATGACATATATATATTTTTTATAAATTTATTTTTTAATCTATAATTATCTTCTTCACATTTTAATCTCTAACTATCATAAATCCTGAAATATGTTACCAAACAGTGTATCAGAATTTAACAATATTTAACATTTGGCATACCAAACAGTTTTTAGGATTTAACACATTTTAGATTTACTAAATCCGGATTTACAGAATTTACTAAATCCCAATTGTTGCCAAATAGCCCCTTAGGGAAGACTTGGAACGCGAATTATATGGGGCGAAGTGCGGACCGTCGCAAGTCGAAGTAAACTAGCAAATGCGGAGTTGAGAACTGAAGCCTATTTTGAAAGGAAAATATTAAAAAAAAAAATTGACAAGCATTTATCTCATTGCATGTGTAAATTATATAAGATTTAAATTTTCATTTAAATCTAATAAATAAATATTTTTAATATTTTCTAACTAAATATTTTTAGCCCTATTTCTAACTTTCTTAATAAAGATTATGGTTAAATTTGGGACAATTTTTCAATTACTTTCTAAAATAATTTTCTGATACAAAATTTTTTAATTCAATATATTTTTTAACTAAGAAGCATTAAAAAAGTTATCCCAAATGAAGCCTATATCTAATACACCTACTCTTCAAGGAGGGTAATTAGAAGACTAATGTTTTATATGACCAAACCAGCTAAGTATATTATCTCTAATCTAATATATCACTTGAGCATCTCCAATCTTTTCAAGTGTATCTTTATTTTGTCTTCTATCTTTAGATGAAAAATCACTCATCCACCTGAGCATCCTCATCTCTGCAAAACTTAACTTAATTTTATGTCTACATTTTAATAGCCAACATTCTACATCATAAAGTATTGTAAGTCTCACAACATTGATAAAAATTTCTATTAAGTTTGAGGGAGACACTTTTCTATCACACAACATAACCAATGCATTTCTCCATTTCAACCATCCAACTTTCATATTAATAAAATCCCATTCTATTTCACCATCACTTTGAACATTAGACTTGAGATATCTAAAACGTGGACTATTTTTAATGTCTCGATTACCTAATATCACATTCCCACCCCTAGATCTATTAATACTAAAATTTTGCTTCATATATCTGATTTTATATCTACTCGAACAGAAACCTTTAGATTCTAATGTTGATATCCATAATTCAAGTTTTTCATCAACTCTTTTCAGTCTTATCAACAATAATAATATCGTTAGCTAAAAGCACACACCAAGATACATCCTCTTAAAAATATATAGTAAGAACATTAATGACTAAAGGAAAAATATATAACATCTTATAATCTAATTTGGAAGAATTATTCTTTTATCTTTTGATTTACACAATCAGAGTTAACTAATTTTTTATCAATATATACATTTATATTCATTTTTCAAAAAAAATCATATACACTATTCAAGATCTATACAATCATACCACAACTAATATAGCCTAAGTACAAAAGAATAGTTAAAATAACAATAATCTGAACCTAAAGGATCCTGACCAATCTCTCACTTCGTCTATCTTGCCTTGACCTAGAATCATTTAACCATATAAAATAAGCTCAAGAGGCCAGCGAATAACCAAATCCTACAACTTAACTAAATGCACAACAAAGAAGCAATATGTATGTCATCAATCAAATCACAGCAATAGTAATCACATTACAATGAATTTGTGTAAAAACAGTAAGGCTCACATGCAGTAGTAGTATAATCTGTAAACAGTAAAATAGTACGATATAGAAGACAAAAAAGCAGTACAATGGGGAAATCAATAAACCAATATGGATGCGGAATCAATAAAATTGTCATCATATCAGTACTATCAATTAGTAAATCAATCATATAAAATAGTAAAATCAAAGTATCATTAAAGAACCATCGAACTCATTATGAGTTGGACTTGGTTGCATTCATGTAGCTCGCTCTATCACATTTCATTCAATTATTTATGATATGTTATGTCATTCAATCATTCAAATAAATTTCTTACTAGAAAAACTTTCATTTTATTGTCGATCTTCCAAATGTTGCAAGTTATACACGCATAGTTAATCATGGTGCAACAATCTCTATGACTACCACTGACAGCTCTACCATCCTCCCTGTTTCTTTATCTTTCATTGTATGCTCTGGACCCTATAGTGTTTTTTCCTTCAGTCTATCTAGACTGCCCTGCACCAGAATTAGTCCTTCCTTTAAATTCTCTTTAAGGGCAATTTGTTACATAGTGTCCTTGTTGTCCATACCAAAAATATTGCCTAGTCAAGACATAGCATTGACTTGAATGCCTCCTTCTATAATGAATACACTCGATGTAGCTGTCAATAAATGCTACCAATATAGATCCCCTCGAATCACTATACCTGCTCTTCTTATCATTGTCTCTCTTTATCTGCTTGGTTCATCTCTACCGCTTCTCCTACTAACATTGTATATAGAGCTCACCTCATACATGAATGCTCGTGTTATCAAATCAATTTCTATCAGTTTGGCCCTCTTTACTAACTTAGAAAACTCTTAAATCAATAAAGGTACTAGCGGATGTCTCAACTCCCTGTTCATCCCTTATAAAAATTTGTAGCACTTTTCCTCAACAAGTAGGAATCAAGTGAAAAGCATACCTAGCGATAGCTGTAATATTGGCTTCATATTGTATCAATGTCTTGCGTCTTTGCTCTAACTTGATAAAAGCTTTTTGAATCTGTCATTGGGCTGAGGGAGGTACAAACCACATCTTAAATACTGTAGTGAACTCATCATAAGTGATCCCATAATTAGTCTTTCCCTGTAATTTCTTTTTTTTTTCCAACCCACTATCTCTCTGCCTCTCCTTCAAACAAGAACACAGCTAATGATACCTTCAAACTCTCCGAATACTGCATGTTGTCAAAGATCTTTTGTATCCTTAGTAATTAGTCTTTTGCAGCCTAAGATCCTACAGCTCCTTTGAACAATGGAAGCTTCAACTTATGAAATGTCTTCAAATACTTATCTTCCTATTCTTCTTTGCTCTCAACTAACTTACTCTACGCATCCCCCATTGCCTGTGCTATAACAATGGCCAAGTGCATAATATTGTCTGATGGCACTAGAGTTGCATTATGTTTCTCATTTAGTGCATATTGCTCTGGTAGGTCCATTTTAATTGTTCACTTTACATAATTCTATATGATCTAAATAATTTACACATGCAATTAATTATATATGCAAAATAATACACCTTAATCTACCTAATTTATTTGACTCATAATCAATTACTATAGCTCTAGTAACAATCAATTCTTCCAATAACATTACTCTAATACCAATTGTTATGCCTCATATTCTAATTTAAAAGAATTAATCTTTTATATTTTTATTTACATAACCAGGGCTACATATTTTCTTTTATCAATATAAATAATAACAAAAATAAAACTATCGATCAAAATATTAATATATACATTTGTATTCATTTCCAAAAAAAAAAAAAAATCAAATACACTACTCGAGATCTATACAATCATACCACAATTAATCTATCCTAATTACAAAAGAATAGCTAAAATAGTAAGAATTTGAACCTGAAGGATCCTGATCAATCTTTCACTCCCGTTCTCTTGCTTTGACCAGAAAATATTTAACTACATATAATAAGAAAGAGTGAAGATTTTATTTGGCATGGTCTAAATACAAGGTATGTGTAGTTAATCATGGTGCAACAATCTCTCTCTGGCTACCACTGAAAGCTCTACCATTCGCCCTGTTGCTTTATCTTTCATTGTATGCTCTGGACCCTACAGTGTTTTTTCCTTCAGTTTATATGGACTGTCCTGCACCATAATTAGTCCTTCCTTTAAATTCTCTTTAAGGACAATTTGTTACCTAGTGTACTTGTTGTTCTTATCAAAAATATTGCCTAGTCAAGACATATCACTGACTTGAATGCCTCCTTCTATAATGAATACACTCGATGTAGTTATCGGTAAATGCTACCAATATAGATCCCCTCAAATCACTATACTTGCTCTTCTTATCATTATATTTCTTTCTCTATTTGGTTCATCTCTACCTCTTCTCCTACTAACATTGTATGTAGAGCTCAGCTCATACATGAATGCTGGTGTTATCAAAACAATTTCTTTCAGTTTGACCCTCTCTACTAACTCAGAAAATTCTTAAATCAATAAAGGTACTAGCAGATGTCTCAACTCTCTATTCATTCCTTATAAAAATTTATAGCACTTTTCCTCAACAAGTAAGAATCAAGTGAGGAGAATACCTAGCGAGAGCTGTAAACTTAGCTTCATATTGTATCACTGTCTTACGTCTTTGCTCTAACTTGATAAAAGCTTTTTGAATCTGTCATTGGGCTGAGGGAGGTACAAACCACATCCTAAATATTGTAGTGAACTCATCCCAAGTGATCACATAATTAGTCTTTCCCTGTAATTTCTCTCTTTTTTGTCTAACCCACCATCTCTCTGCCTCTCCTTCAAACAGGAACACAACTAATGATACCTTCAAACTCTCTGAATAATGCATGTTATCAAAGATCTTTTGTATCCTTAGTAATTAGTCTTATGCAGCCTGAGATCCTACAACTCCTTTGAACAATGAATGCTTCAACTTATGAAATGTCTTCAAATACTTATCTTCATATTCTTCTTTGCTCCCAACTGACTTACTCTACGTATCCCCCATTACCTGTGTTATAACAGTGGCCAAGTGCATAATATTGTCTGATGGCACTGGAGTTGCATTATGTTCCTCATTTAGTGCATATTGCTCTGGTAGGTCCATTTCAATTATTCACTTTACATAATTCTACATGATCTAAATAATTTACGCATGCAATTAATTATATATGCAAAATAATACACCTTAATCTACCCAATGTATCTGACTCATAATCGATTACTATAGCTCTAATAACAATCAATTCTTCCAACAACATTACTCTAATACCAATTGTTATGCTTCATAATCTAATTTAAAAGAATTAATCTTTTATATTTTTATTAATTTACACAACCAGAGCTACCTATTTTCTTTTATCAATATAAATAACAACAAAAATAAAACTATCGATCAAAATATTAATATATACATTTGTATTCATTTCCAAAAAAAAAAATCAAATACACTACTCGAGATCCATACAATCATACCACAATTAATCTATCCTGATTACAAAATAATAGCTAAAATAGTAAGAATATGAACCTGAAGGATCCTAATTAATCTTTCACTCATGTTCCCTTGTTCTAACCAGAAAACATTTAGCTACATAGAATAAGTTAAAGAGTGAAAATTTTATTTGGCATGGTCAAAGTACGGGCTATTACAAAATATGGGCCTAAAGTTGATTATTGATGTAATCCAACTAAAAAAAAAATTGTTCAAATCACCTTGTGTTTGAGCACTTGTAATAGCTCATGTATATATATCCTTAATAACTTGAACATAAGCATTATTAACGCTTTGTTTTTGTAGAACTCTTCAAAGCACTTCTCTTAGAGCCTTGTCATATGCTTTATGTAAATCAATAAATATAATATGTAGATCCTCCTTACTCTCTCAGTACTTCTCCATCAAAACTCTCAGCAAATGTATATTTTATTTATTTTATATATAAAAAAAATTTAAAGAAAGTGTTTAGACAGGTTTTAAAGCTTAAAATGCCTATGCTACTAGCTAATTATATCTAATTATAGGAGAATTTAAGGAATTTATTAATTTTTTAAATATCAATTTTAATTTTAAGTCGTTATCTACCTGCATTTCCATATTTTTATGAAGAATCTCAATCCATTATTCATGGCACTCATGTTGGTTCTGTTATTTAATTATAGATTATAGAATATGAGAATATATAACCATTTTATTTTATCGTTTCAAAAATAGATTTAATCAAACATGAATCTCGAAGAATATTTATTAATAAACTATTTGGAATTAAAATTTGAATCATTCAAATTCTGATTTCAACAAAAAATATAGTTAAAATGAACATATAGATGAGAAGAAACCATCAACAACTAAAATGAACTAATTCGATTTCAAATGAGCCTAAGTCAAGTAATTTAAGCGTGATTAGAAATTTAAAGAGTTTAATTGGATGATTAAATCATCTCCAAATTTTACATGCTTATAGTCAAGAAGAGCTTATCGATGGGAAGAATTCATTGAGCCCAAAATCATCTAATTCTAACATCGCTAAGGCACTTAATTGAAAGACAGTTTTTGATTGAGGAAATAAATATGGGTTCTCTTATATATAGAGTGCTTGGTGAGTTTAGCTATATTTATGAAGTATGTCTCTCTAAAGGATTTAGAAATTTATCCTCACACATAAAAGGTGGAGTACCTTAGCTTGAAATGCAAGAAAGCTCGATGGCTCTAAGAATATAAGAGTTTCAGTCAAAATTCTAAAAATCAGATCGGATATAGAACTGGAAGAATGAGATGTTCAAGACTCAATGGTTCTACCAAGGTTGAACCGGATGAATAAATAAATATTAAAATGATTTAAATAACATCTGAATAATATAATAATAATTACACAAATAGTATATTTATAATTTTAAATTTAAACCCATTCAATCATTAAATTCAATTCATATTTAATATAAATTTAATTACCTTATAAGTTTGTAAATTTAATATAAATCATTGCTAATTTATATTATATTTTTTTTATATAATTCATACCTATAAATTATATACTAAATTTACATTATAAAATTGCATCTATAAATTCATAGTAGATCATTTCTAATTAAAATATTGATAAAAATTATTAATATGCTAAATTTAATATTTTATATTAATTTTTGTTAAACTAATTCATTAAAGTATTATTTAAATGAGATGTAATTGAACTAGCCATTTCTAATAAATTGGAACCAATTCGACAATTCACTGTTAAATCGATGGTTTTTAAAACAACCGTTTCTAAATTTCAAAACAAAGGTTTCACTCGAGCACCACTATGGCACTATTGAGCCATCGTCCAAGAGTCGTCATCAAATCACCGACAAACTATCGCTCAACAGTCGCCATCGTACCAATACCTTTGCCAACATTGTCAAATCATAATTGTCTAATTATGATCATCTAACTACAATTGTCCAATAATGGTCTTTCGACAACTGTAATCTCACTATCGTCCTCTAACCTTCGTCGTAGAACTACAATCCTCCGGTCAATGTTGCCCAACTCCATCCCTCTAACCATCGTCATCCAATAGTGGTCTTCTGACCTCCGTCGGTTAACTACAAGCCTCTGACCGTCGTCACCCAACCACAATCCACCAAGCATGGTCGTCCAATTATGGTCCTCCGATCTCTATTGTCTTATTGCAATCTTTTGACCTTCGTTGTCTGACAACGAACCTCTAACATCTATCTCTCAACTATGGTTCTTCAACCACCATCACTCATGATACTGATCTTTCGACCGATGTTGCATGAATTGAGTCCTTCAACCCATCGATGTCAATTGACTTTGCCACCTACCATTGCTAATAATATCAACACATGCTATTGTTCATAAGATTGATGTATGTCATCGACACCAACTCTGATTTTGGACATCAATAGCAGGATATATGTCAGTCTTCTTGGTCATTGGCGCCCTCACCTCCTCAAAAGACTACAACCTAAAAAATATGCAAACCATATATTAAAGATATATAGCTCCCATGCCATAGGGCTTTTCCAACTTCCACCATGCATTACATTCAATGCATTGTATGTTTATTGCATTACCTCGACACTTTCCATCAATACCTTCCCATGAAGAATAACATGTAAATACTAATATAATCATTTTAACTAGACCATATTCCATGACTTTTTTTCTTTTCTAAGTTTTTCATATAAACATTTTAGTGTCACTTGCAACTGTTTTCTTATCTGTGTATATGACGAATCTTTGTACAACTCTCACTCTAGCTTTGCAAATGTTATAGAGCTCAATAATATATATCATAATTTTTTTATTTTTACTCCAACTTAAAAAGTTCTACAATATCATAATTCACATGTTTCTCCTATAATTAAATTTTATAATATGCAAAGCAAAAAATAAAAATAAAAAACTACAACTTTTGAAAATTATGAAAAACTAACTATAATAGAAGAAGAAGATTTTTCATTTCCTGCAAAAAAAAAAAAGTTATATTTATGATTGAGCACATAGAAAATTTTAATAGTATTTTTACTGACTATAATTATATATTGTGTGCTAAAATTAGTGATGAATATATGTCATTATTGTTATTAAAATATATGAATTAAACATATTGTCAAAGACTATTATATAGTACAAATAAGGTTAACATTAATCATGTTTTTAATGATTTGATGAATAATATTGAATATCGAATGAGGGATAAGTTGAATACAATCATACAAAATCAGCACCAACGATATCTGAAATAAGGGCAAATAATATAAATTATGAAAACTAATCAAACAAGATAAATGTCACACAAATTAAAAAGAAGACTCATTATGGAGACATTTTGTGAAGGTCGAATGTGTCTATTATAACTAAAAAGAACAATAAAAGAAAAATTCTTTGAAAAATAATAGAATATAGAAGGCTAAATTTTGATGATGAAGGGAATACAAGTTAAAAATCCAATTTAAAATATTTATTAAATAAAGGGATAATCAAATTTTATAATAGACTAGGTATATCATAATAAAATGAGGTGGCAAAATGAACAAATAGTACCTTCAAATCAAGCTTGGCATTTTAGGCAGAAGTCTTGTCATATGCCACTTATATTATCAGTAGAATCATTATAGTAGCACTATATGAAAAATCTCTAAATAATGTATGGTTTAAAAAAGCTCATATCTAATTGATATATTATTAGAAAATTCATCCAATCAAGCATGCATCTCGATATAAATATATAACTAAAAAATGTTTTGAGATTTACTTTGGGATCATACAAAATCTTATAAAAAAATATAATTTGATGAGAAGAATTGAAAATATAAAAAATGCTTTGATTCGAATCATTTTAGACCTAAAGCTATCACTCAAACGTATAATGGGAAACCTCACAATGCCCTTTAAGAAACCAAATTATCTTTGAATTTGATCTTCTTATACTAAAAAAGAGCATCATCATAAAAATAAGAACTCAATGAGTCTAAGATTGCTTAGTTTTGATATGTTTAAGATGTTAAAATGTCAAAAACATATTGTATAATTCAGAGAATGATCAGTACTAATTGTTTGATGGAGTGTTTATGAATTTTAGAAAATTAAAATCAAAATATCTCTTAAAAAATCTGTAAATAAGAACTCATTATAGGACACCTAAATTAAGAGAGAGCATGCAAAAATGAAGAAATCCTAGTACCATCATTTGATTGCTTTTATCTCAAGATCATCATCTTCATCATATCACAATTATTAAACCATTGTTGTCAAACCGTTGTCATTTGTCAACTGTCATCTGATTAATGCCGACTTTTCCCAGCTGACATTAACATCTATAGTAATCCAACCATCTTGCCCATTGTTACCTGAAGCCAACAATCTTTCTATGACGATTTCCTTATCAACTTTTTATCAACACAGTCGTCCATCACCTCTCCTTATTTTTACGTTATTTTTTTCACTATACTCAATGAAGGTCAAGTTAGTAATCCATAGTTTATAATCGCCTTTCTCTAATTAGGAGGAAAATTGGACTTTTATAATCTTCATCTATATATTGAATTATATCAATTGGATCAAGCCCCTCTTATTTTCTCTTCGTAGATTTTTCAAGTAAAAATTTGTTGCATCTCTTATGAGATTTTTTAATCTATATGCTTGATAGATTTTTATGCAATGTTAGTATATAAAAAATACTATAAAACATAACATTAATTATAATTGCTTGCATATATTTGAGTGTTTTACATATTTCCATGTCAAGGACTTAGAATTATATTATATATCTACAAAAGCTATCTTCATGAATTTTATTTATTGAAGTGATTAAGGCATTTTGTTTATGAAAACCTAAGTTAGAGAAGATCGTACTCTAAGTCAAATTAAGTTCAAGCCCAATAAATACTTGTTCATTAAGTAAAAAAATGTTTGAAGGATTTTCATAAAGAATTTGTTCAGTATGTTTTTAACTTAATCTCGTTAATTATGAAATATTAAGATTAAGGCATAAAAGCTCATTCCATTTGTCAGGACTTATGTAGGATATTAGCTCTTTTAGTGCTAATTATGTATGATAATTATCTTAATTTAGTGATGGCTTCTTCTCTAATCACTCCTTAATCTTTCATTCACATGGGATTGGTAGAATTACAACGTGCTAGATAATTTATGGCAGTAGAGTAAGTGTTTGATATTTTAACTTTAGACAAAGATCCAATACTCATAGGTAAACATTATAAGAGACCATAGTATTTTACGTGTGCCGTAGCTCAGTTGCAATAATCCATTATATACTATGAAATACACAAATCCTCCCTTTCTTACAATTGAAGAAATTGGATTATTTGTCATCGATAATAATTGTCTGATTCTCTTTGTAGGGATTATAGAAATAAAGTGTGCAAAAAAAAAAAAGTTAAAGTCGAACAACATTTTATAAGTTAATGGCAAAATGACAATTGTTAAATGATGGAAGTTGGACGATGTTGTCATCGATTATTGATGGTAATCGTCAATGGTGATTGTCAGAAATTGCAATCGAGTTCTTTAATTCTCTCAACTCTTGAACCCCGCTTCATGTAGAGATTGAGATCCTATTTATAGTATTTTGAGTGAGACATTTTGATAAATTTGGCCAGAATAAAAAACACTCCATTATATGGGCCATATCGATCCCCTTCATTGTTGATATTTTATCATATTTTTGATTGCCTTGATGATGTCAGAATCGAATGATCTTGGACTCGTTAAATTTACTTCGACGAGTTGCTCAATTTGGCTATAAGCATGCAATATATAGAGACTATTTGGACCCTCAATTAATGTTTAGAAGTTTTCAAATATGTTTCATGTACTGAAGTGGAGCTCATTTGGAGTTAGATCGAATCATTTGTACTGTCAATGGATTCATCTCGTCGAGACATTCCGTTCAATTTTAAATTTTCTGAAAGTAGAGTTCTTATGGTCATAAATTTAATTTTGAACGCTTTCAATTCAAATATTATTTCGAGATTTGTATCGATCAACCAGAATTTTCAGTGATGTATCAAGAATAATTGCTTGAATAATTGCTTTTAATGATTGGAACTAATCCATGTATGAATTGATATGCTTTGACAAGAACATGCATGCATGTCTTTTTACCATCAAAATTTAGGGGATGGTTACCAAATATTATATTCTTGTGAAGGATGCAATTTGTAGTAAACACCAAAATTTAGAATAATATAATTATGTTCATAATCTTGGATATGTCACATTTATTAGGTTGGCTTCATAAAAGTCATTCAATTTTGAGGCACATTGACTCAAATACTTTAGAAAAACATGCCATACATGACTAATAGTACAACATTAGTTTATAATTCTCTAAAATATTATATTCATTCATGTATTATATTTATAGGGGAATATTTTATTCAATAAAATAAATTTTCCCCCTCAACTAATGAAAATATAGCGTTAGCTATAACGTAGGCTTCTTTCGGGACGACTTTCTTATTATTTTTTAAAATAATTTTTTCGTATAAAAAATTTTAATTTAACAAAAAAATTATTTTAGAAAGCAATAAGAATGCCGTCTCAAACAAAGCCTCAGACTGAAATGTTTTTACATTATAAACTCTTATTTGTATAATTTTATGAAATTATATTTACTTGAAAAAAATAAAGAAAAAAATTATCTTAAACGTGGTTGACTTTTTTTAAGATCAAAGTCAAATTAAAATAAAAATATTTATCTAACTCAAATTGAGCATAGAAGACACCAAAATACAGCTTGATTTAAAAGATTGGATCTTTCACAACTCTATTTGTCTCCATCTGAAAATATTCTATTTGAACCAATAGCTTTATTTCTGATATTTTAAGAGCAAGTGCACTAAACTGAATTCCCCAATGATTTGACTTTTGATTTTTTTTGGGGAAAGACTTTAGATAAATGCCGAATAAATGTTCTAAAGTCAGATCTATTATTATTGAATTCAAAGTTCTCAAGACTTCATAAAAAAAGGATTTTGGTTTCAGACTGATTTGTGCTTTGTAGCTATTGGGATCCAACTTTTAGATAAAATACTCATTGGTTTTGTCTGCGAAGAAATAAAGAGCCATTCAGACTACAGAATGAAAGCCATATTCCAATTTCCATCGCTACCTTGTCCAAAATTTGATCTTTCTTCTTCCACCTACCACTGTTTCAGAGCAAATTGCCTGCTTTCTTCTCTACA
The DNA here is from genome assembly GCF_001605985.2 of Dendrobium catenatum. NCBI lineage: Eukaryota > Viridiplantae > Streptophyta > Magnoliopsida > Asparagales > Orchidaceae > Dendrobium > Dendrobium catenatum. Next base: position 5,478,992 of record NW_021318832.1, on the reverse strand, counting down.
TTCATACTTATAAACTCAGACTCTCTCTCTCTCTCTCTCTCTCTCTCTCTCTCTCTCTCTCTCTCTCTCCCCCACATAACAAACCTCAATTTTTTAATGCATATGTGTTTAGGAGTATAATATTTCTCTCAATCATATATACTTTTAGACATTATCACATTTCTCCATTTTATCTTAACACCTAAATCTAGTTTCAAGTTCTCATTTTTCTCTCATTTTGTTCTCCTTTTATTAATCCACTTAGATGTACAGCACCCACAAAAACATTGTCTGACTTCAAGTTCATTCTTTTTTATATAAGCATAGTCAAAGTTGATAAACCTGTTGCTTTCTTCTTCCTCCTCGTCTTGCTTGTATCATTAAGCCCACTTCATTCCTTTCATGGGGATGATAGCTCAGATGATGGGATCTCTTCTGCACAAAAGTCTCTTCTCCTTCTTGTTCCATTTGTTTCTTCTACACAGCTCTTCTTCCTTCCCTTTGTGTACAAATTCCAGTGGGTTTCTTCTGATCTTTTAATATTGCTGTTTTTGTTATTGTGTTAAGGTTTCTAATTTTGTTTGTGGTTTCTTGTGTGTTTTGTTTGAATAGGGGCACCCATAAGACTAAATACGCCGTTGGCCTTCTGCTCTTATAATGGAAGTAGCTGCTGCAATGCCACTGAGGATGCTGAGTTGCAGAAGCAATTCAGTTCTATGAACATTTCAGATTCAGCTTGTGGTTCCATTGTTAAGTTGATTCTCTGCACGAAATGTGATCCCTATTCATCAGACCTCTTCACGGTTGAAACAAAAGCTCTGTTCTCCTTTTATTAATCCACTTTGATGTACAGCACCCACAAAAACATTTTCTGACTTCAATTTCATTCTTTTTTATATAAATAATATAAGCATAGTCAAAGTTGATAAACCTGTTGCTTTCTTCTTCCTCCTCGTCTTGCTTGTATCATTAAGCCCGCTTCATTCCTTTCATGGGGATGATAGCTCAGATGATGGGATCTCTTCTGCACAAAAGTCTCTTCTCCTTCTTCTTCCTTCTGTTTCTTCTACACAGCTCTTCTTCCTTCCCTTTGTGTACAAATTCCAGTGGGTTTCTTCTGATCTTTTAATATTGCTGTTTTTGTTATTGTGTTAAGGTTTCTAATTTTGTTTGTGGTTTCTTGTGTGTTTGGTTTGAATAGGGGCACCCATAAGATTAAATACGCCGTTGGCCTTCTGCTCTTATAATGGAAGTAGCTGCTGCAATGCCACTGAGGATGCTGAGTTGCAGAAGCAATTCAGTTCTATGAACATTTCAGATTCAGCTTGTGGTTCCGTTGTTAAGTTGATCCTCTGCACGGTAAAGAACATATTTTGACTAATTTGGAGTTGGAAATCCTTTTTGTTTACAGTAAAATTTGTTTGTTATCTCTCATTGATTCTTAGTTTGCAAGAGGTGAAACAAATTGCTTCAAGAAGAGATTCTGACGCATTTTTTGCATTATGAGTTCAACATTACTGATCAAAACAGAATGATATTTATTTAAAAATATATGAACTTTGTAAGAAAATGGTTTTGTACTAAAAAATGACATTTACGCAGAAATGTGATCCCTATTCATCAGACCTCTTCACGGTTGAAACAAAAGCTCGCAAGGTTCCTATTTTGTGTAGCAATGAAAAGTCCAACGAAGCTTCAATGGACTTCTGCTGCAAGGTTTGGAATACTTGCAAAAATGAAAAAATTCAGAACTCTCTCTTTTCAGCAGCAGCTTCAGCTTCAGAGCCAATTTCTTCTTCCAAACTTACAGATCATTGGAAATCTTCAACTGAATTCTGCAAGGCATTGGGAGGGTCAGCTGATACTGAATCAATCTGTTTCAATGGCACATCTGTTTCATTTAAAAATACAGTTGATCTGAATCCTCCACAAGGTATCTGTGTTGAGAAGATAGGAAATGGATCATACTTGAGCATGGAGCCTCATCCAGATGGATCAAACCGGGTTTTCCTGTCGGACCAAGCAGGTTTGATTTGGCTTGCAAGTGTTCCAACTCAAGATTCAGGAGGAACTTTGGATTTGAATGAGTCAAATATTTTCCTTGATTTGACTGATACGGTTCACGCTGATACTGAATTTGGAGTAATGGGTCTTGCATTTCATCCAAATTTTACTAAAAATGGACGTTTCTTTGTTTCATTTAATTGTGATAAAGTACAAGTAGCAAGCTGTTCTGGAAGGTGCTCTTGTAACTCTGAAGTGGGTTGTGATCCTTCTAAGCTTGATTTGGTTGATGGTGATCAACTTTGCAGATATCAAAGTGTTGTTTCAGAGTTTACCGCTAACAGCTCCTCATCAACACCTTCAGAGGTGCACATTCAACTCCCATGTCTTAACTTTTAAAATATATTCCAGAAACTGAGTAGTTCACCAAATGTTATGCTGTTAGTTAGGAGTGTCAATATTTAACATGACCCGAAAATCCGACACAAATACGACCCGAAAATTCCGGGTTAGGGTCAACCCAGATCCGAAATGGGTCGGGTTCAAGTTCAACAAAACGACCCATTTCAAAAATCAGGTTGGGTTTGAGTTGACCCAGAAATCTAAAATTGATCCGTTTTTTACCCGAAAACTTGTATTGACCCTGAAACCTGAGATTGCCCTGTTTCCGACCCATTTTTTACTCAAAAATTGGAGATTAACTCGTTTTTTTACCCGAAAACAGTAATTTTTGGTCGGCCCCGGATCATTCGGGTCGTGTAGGGTTGACCCGAACCCGAAGTAGTCAGGTTCGGTTCCGAAAAACCGATCCGTTTACAAAAAAGTGTCGGATTAGGGTTGACCGAATAGTGTCGGGTCAGTTCCGGGTTCGACCCGAACCCAACCCATAACCCGAAATATACACCCCTACTATCAGCTATTGTATTTCGATGACATTTTATCATACAAACTGAGCAGTTCACCAAATGTTATGCTGTCACCTACTGTATTTTCTGACATTTTATCATACATTCATACCAACGACATTTTCCCCTCTGTTATTAGGCAACATCTGCTATTCCCTCTGAAGTGAGAAGGATTTTCACCATGGGGCTTCCATATACAGGTCATCATGCAGGTCAAATTCTTTTTGGACCTGAAGATGGGTATTTATATTTTATGATGGGAGATGGTGGAAATAAAGGAGACCCCTTCAATTTTGCCCAGAATAAGAAATCTGTGCTGGGCAAAATTATGCGGCTTGATGTGAATAAAATACCAAGTGAGTTTTAATGAAAACTGATACCTAAAACTTTCTTCAATAAGTATTATTTCAGATTGCACAGATGCTTTCAATAACAAGCAACATTGCCTATTACTTTCTTTTGTTCTCCATCATCTGAAAGGTTTTTATTTTATCAATTTCTTTCAAGGTTCAAGTGAGATAAATGATCTCGGTCTCTGGGGAAACTACTCAATTCCAAAAGACAACCCATCTAGTACTGATGATAGTGAATTGCTACCAGAGATTTGGGCTTTGGGTCTAAGAAATCCATGGCGCTGCAGCTTTGATTCCAAAAGGCCATCTTATTTCTTCTGTGGAGATGTTGGCGAGGTATTCTACAACGAAAAATTTTATTTATCTTCTTGTTGCTTAAGGATTTGTTCAACTTGGTAGCTTATTACTTGAATTCCATTCAAATGAAACAAATCACTTCTTTTATGACCTCTTATAGTGTTCTATCCTTCATAATGAGTAATATCAACATTATTTTGGCTTTATGATGCTCTCTTTCCATTCATTCCTACAAGAGATTTTAGCTCTATTTCCTGCCATTTTTTGTAACTCACTTAAAAGTTTCATATAGTATAATTGATCTCATTAAAGTTTTGCAGAATTTCTACTTATGCTTGAAATCTTCATTTCATTGATGAAATTGATTTTATACCTGATAGGAAATACTTGTGTTTGCAAGTAACCCTAAGGGTAATACTTGAGTTCACAAGCAAACCTATCACCAATTGGTGAAAAGACAGCGAGAATAATGCGAAATCTGGGTGAAAACAGCCCCAAAACAATATATTGAGGTAGGAAAATCAAAGCCAAATAATAAGGAAAACAAGATACAAGAGATCCTCAATTCGAGAGGAGGATCGTCTCTCCCAAATCTCTAGACAAGAGAATCTAGAGCCCAAGTCGCCAAGATACCCTAATTGAGAACAAATCAAAACATATCCCTCCCTAAACATTTCATGTTCTTTAATACAAAAAATTTCATAATCTAATTTTCCTCCGAAGCCCTAGCCACCCCCTCCTTTTCAATTTGAATTCAAGTGGACAAGTGTGGCCCTCAATATGGGTGGGCAAGACCAAGGGAGGCGGACAGTTTCCGGCTCCTGTAATAGATCTCGGCCGGCTGGGCCGGTTCAGGATGAACCGGCCTAACAATACCTTAATCTACTTTCTTTGTTTACTTGTAAAGATCAAGCAACTCATCTCAAAATTCACTTCTATAAAGTTTTGAGCCTTCTTTTGCTTCCACTATATGTGAGTATTCTTCTTGAACAAAGCATCCAACAGCTACTGCTATAAGTAATCTCTTTTGATAACTAATATTGTAGGATACATATGAAGAAATCAACTTGATTTCAAAAGGAGGAAACTATGGATGGAGACTTTATGAAGGCCCTCATATTTTCCACCCATCATGGACTCCTGGAGGAAACACCTCCCTCAACTCTATAAATCAAATATTTCCTGTCATGGGCTACAATCATTCTTCAGTAAATAACAAAGAGGGATCAGCTTCAATTACTGCATACTGTTCTGCGAAAGTAGTGGCAGCATTGGATTTACACTTGGGTAATATAGCTAAGTCAAGAGCTGTATTGGGCGGTTTGGTGTAAACTATGCTGAAGGGTGTCTTTCCCGTAGTCCTGTTAGTCATGGAGTTATAAGCAAATTCTGCTTTACTCAAAACCTCTTCCCAACGTCGCGGATGATCTTGGACCAAGCATCGGAGCATATTGCCCAGTGTCCGATTGACAACTTCAGTCTGACCATCGGATTGAGGGTGATACGCCGAGCTAAGACGTATTTCTGTGCCAAGCCTTTTCCACATTTCTCTCCAAAAATGACTTATAAATTTAACGTCACGATCCGACGTCAAACTGCGTGGAACTCCATGTAGGCGAACTACCTCCTCAAAGAAAATATTAGCAACGACGAGTGCGTTGGAAGTCTTTTTACAAGAGAGAAAATGAGCCATTTTTGAAAATCTGTCTACCACAACCATAATAGAATCATTACCTTTCCTTGTTCTCGGTAAACCCAAAACAAAATCCAGACTAAGATCTTCCCAAATCGAGTCCGGAACGGGTAATGGTGTGTAAAGGCCTGTATTTTGTGCCGTTCCTTTGTAGACTTGACAAACCGGGCAGCTCTCGATTAATCGAACTACATCACGACGAAGTCGCGGCCAAAAGAATCGGGATTGTAATTGCCGCAGTGTGTTGTCCCTGCCTGCGTGAGCTGCCATCGCGCCACTATGAGCTTCCCGAATGAGATATGGCCTCCAAGACGAAACTGGAATGCATAAAAGATTTTTCTTGAACAGATATCCATGCCGAATGGAGTAGTCGTCGACGGGGCCTTGGTCTTTGCATTGACTCCAAACTGTGCCAAAATCTGGGTCGGTGCTATATAGATCCTTAAGACATTCCAATCCCGTAATTGCTGTCTGTAGAGTGACTAACAGGTTCCGTTTTCTGCTCAATGCATCAGCCACCTTATTTTCAGTTCCCGGCTTGTGTTTAATGGTAAATGAAAACTTTTGCAAGAACATTAGCCATCTCGCGTGCATACGGTTAATTGACTTTTGGCTATTAATGAATTGTAGCGCTTTGTTATCACTACAGAGAATAAATTCCTGGTGAAGTAAATACTGCTCCCACTGTTTCAAGGACCGTATAATCGCGTAAAGTTCTTGTTCATATGCAGCCCATTTTTGCCTGGAGTCACATAATTTCTCGCTGAAGAAGGCTATCGGTTTCCCTTCTTGTGATAATACGGCTCCGACACCGATCGCCGAAGCATCGGTGTCCACAGTAAATAACTTACCAAAGTCTGGTAAGGCGAGGACGGGAGCTGAACTGAGAAGATTTTTGATGGCAATAAAGCTCTCTTGCTGCTCATCTCCCCACTTGAATACCTTAGCTTTCAAGCATTCAGTTATGGGAGCCATAACAAGGCTAAAATTTCTGATAAACTTGCGATAAAAGTTAGCTAGGCCATGGAAGCTGCGCACTTCAAAGAAGGATTGTGGAGTAGGCCATTCGGTGATCGCCTTTACCTTTGTAACATCCATTTGTATACCTTCGGCTGATATCACGAACCCGAGAAAATGCACTGTTGAAACACCCCATTCACATTTGGGAGTGTTTATAATGAGCTTTTGATCCTGTAGTGTCCCGAATAAGATGGCTAGATGCTCCAAATGTTGTTGCCAGTTGTTGCTGTAAACTAAAATATCGTCAAAGTAGACGATACAAAACTTGCCCAAAAACGGTTTCAACACCTCATTCATCATTCGTAAGAAGGTAGAGGGGGCATTACACAAGCCAAATGGCATCACTTTCCACTCAAACAATCCCTGTGGAGTTCTAAAAGCCGTCTTCCATTCATCTCCGGGACGAATACGGATTTGATGGTATCCGCTGCGTAGATCTATCTTGGAAAAAATGGAAGCCCCGGACAAGTGATCAAGTAATTCATCCACACGAGGAACAGGGAAACGATATTTAATTGTTATTTTATTGATGGCCCTACTGTCGATGCACATGCGCCAACTGCCGTCCTTTTTTGGAACCAGTAGTGCGGGAACCGCGCAAGGGCTCACACTAGCTTGAATCAGTTGTTTATCTAACAGTTTATCCACCAGTTCTTGTAAAATCTGCTGTTCCTTAGGATTGATGCGGTAATGTGGTAAATTTGGTAGACTAGACCCCGGCACCAAATCAATTCGGTGTTGAATAGTACGTAGTGGTGGGAGCTCAGACGGCAAATCTTCTGGCGCTATACTGGAGTACCGTTGCAATAATTTTTCGATCTCTTCTGGGCATTGACGAACCTCATGAGGAAGTGACTTCTCTGTAATCAGCAAGGCATAAATCGGGGCAGGATCTTTCCAGCATTGTACTAAGGCGGGTCCAGACACAATGTGAAGTGCGGTTTGGCTTGAAGTTGCAGTGTGACTGTCGAATTGGTTGGGTAACAACCTCAATTTTCTTCCTTTATACTCTAGGACGTATACATTAGCGCGACAGTCATACATAGCCCCCGCATCGAATTGCCACGGCCTTCCTAAAATAAGGTGGCAGACGTCCATTTCGACGACGTCACAAACCACCTCGCAAACATAGTTTCTCCCTATTGAGAAAGTCAGCCTGCAAGAATCAGTCACCGCTATTTCAACTCCTCTCTTGACCCAACTTATTTTGTAAGGGTTGGCTCTCTTGGTTGTTTTCAGCTGCAAACTTTGTACTACTGATCTGGATACGACATTCTCTGTGCATCCGCTATCGACAAGGAGGTCGCACACTTTTCCCAGGATGGTACATCTAGTTCGAAAAAGTGCGTGTCTCTGGGATTTCAAGTTACTCCGAGGAGCTAGTAGTAGCCTCTCGAGCATTGTAATCACTGGTTCACCATCATCAGCATAGACATCCTCAGTCCCTTCCTCGCAATCGGATTCAACCTCAGCAGATCGGTCTTCATCTCCTGGCTCCGCAAAGTGTGCTTGTTGTCGTTGGGGGCATTCGTTGGATTTATGACCTGGCTGAAAACAACGGAAACACTTGATAGTGGACGGTTTAGCATAAGGATTATCCTTACCTGGATTTCTTGGTTTTAACTGTGTCTTGTGTTCCGGTACTTCATTCGGTGAAGATGTGGCATTGTTAGTTGTAGCAGGTGACTGAGCAGATTGTCCCAGGGGAAGCGATCCTTTGTTGTGACTAGACCCTTGTTCTTGCCAATACTTACGGCTGTGAGTTGTTCTAGATTGTCGGCTGTGTTGTAGCTCCGCCTTCATAGCAAAGTTCACGGCCTGGGCTAGTGACCAAACAGAATTCAGCTCTAATTTATCCTGGATGCTCTCCTTAAGACCGCCGATGTAGCGTGCCACTAGCTGATTTGCCGACTCATTTAAGTTGTTTCTGGCACTTAATCTGTTGAACTCCTCTGTATATTCACTGACGGATCGGGATCCTTGAACACAGTGTTGATAGCGGATGTAGAGGATCTGTTCAAAATCTGTAGGCAAGAATTGGGTACGTAATAACTGCTTCATACGATTCCAATTGCGAACCGGGCCTTTCCCTTCACGTTGTCGCTGTTGCAACGTCTGTGCCCACCAAGCGCTAGCTCCCCCTTTCAATCTACAAGCGACATATTTCACTTGTTTGCTGGATTCAATTTCCATGTAAACAAAGAAGTTCTCGACGGCTTTTTCCCAATCAAGATAGTCTTCGATGTGTAAATGTCCATCAAAAAAAGGGATGTCTAATTTCACCTTGAATTCGTTTTGACGGTGAGTAGCCATCGGTCGGATATGCCTCCAGTTCGCGGGATAATAGGTATTGTCAACTTCTTCTTCCCCTGAATCCGCAGCCGCAGCCGCTGCGTCTCTGTAGGATTGTATTTCATCCTCTGAATCAGAGATTTCTTGTAACAGTGGTTGATGTCGCCAATGCCTGGCTGCAATCGTTCCTCGTCTCCCGCCGGGTCTTAGTGGTGCCGTTTGTGGTAGTTCTTCACGCGGATTCCGCTGATGGTGTGGTCTCGCCTTGATGAGATTGAACTCGCGGCGCATTTCGATCGTCAGTCGCTGCACTTCGGCGGCGAGCTCGTCGATTCGACGAATGACGTTCTCCTGGTTTGCCCACAGTGAATCGAGACTCCGCGATTCTTCGGATACAGGTGCCTTGCCGCGATCCGCCATCTCCACGTTCGCTCTCCGTAGCTCTGATACCAAACTATGATGCCGCCCCGGATTCTCGTCGAGCCTGGAGAAAGGTTTTCGCAAGCAATGGAATAGCTAAACGGAGCTGTATGCTCCCTGGGTTTGTCTATTGATAAAGTTTTGTAAAAAGATAGATGAATACATTTTCCTATACCCTTTCTCTTATATGTAATATCTTTTGCTAAAAGAAAATGCTATAAAAGAGATTGCAGAAAACAAAACAAACTATTGCAGCAGATAACTAAAAAGGTAAATGGGGTAGTGGAAGGCGTATCTGGTTGTTAGGCCGGTATGCCGATCCGCGGGTACATCATGAGATGGGCTGCATCACGAACCTCCGAAAAAGCGACCCGTTTACAAAAAAAGGGCTGAATTCGGGTTGACCCGAATAGTGCCGGGTTAGTTCCGGGTTCGACCCAAACCCAACCCATAACCCAAAATTGACACCCCTACTATCAGCTACTGTATTTCGATGACATTTTATCATACAAACTGAGTAGTTCACCAAATGTTATGCTGTCAACTTCTGTATTTCGCTGACATTTTAACATACAAATGATTTTTTTTCCCTCTGTTGTTAGGCAACATCTGCTATTCCCTCTGAAGTGAGAAGGATTTTCACCATGGGGCTTCCATATACAGGTCATCATGCAGGTCAAATTCTTTTTGGACCTGAAGATGGGTATTTATATTTTATGATGGGAGATGGTGGAAATAAAGGGGACCCCTTCAATTTTGCCCAGAATAAGAAATCTGTGCTGGGCAAAATTATGCGGCTTGATGTGAATAAAATACCAAGTGAGTTTTAATGAAAACTGATACCTAAAACTTTCTTCAATAAGTATTATTTCAGATTGCATAGATGCTTTCTACTTTATTTTGTTCTCGATCATCTGAAAGGTTTTTATTTGATCAATTTCTTTCAAGGTTCAAGTGAGATAAATGATCTCGGTCTCTGGGGAAACTACTCAATTCCAAAAGACAACCCTTCTATTACTGATGACAGTGAATTGCTACCAGAGATTTGGGCTTTGGGTCTAAGAAATCCATGGCGCTGCAGCTTTGATTCCAAAAGGCCATCTTATTTCTTCTGTGGAGATGTTGGCGAGGTATTCTACAATGAAAAATTTTATTTATCATCTTGTTGCTTAAGAATTTGTTCAACTTGGTAGCTTATTACTTGAACTCCACTCAAATGAAACAAATCACTTCTTTTATGACCTCTTATAGTGTTTTATCCTTCATAATGAGTAATATCAACATTATTTTGGCTTTATGATGCTCTCTCTCCATTCATTCCTACAAGAGATTTTAGGTCTATTTCCTGCCATTTTTTGTAAATCACTTAAAAGTTTCATATAGTATAATTGATCTCATTAAAGTTTTGCATAATTTCTACTTATGCTTGAAATCTTCATTTCATTGATGAAATTGATTTGATACCTGATAGGAAATACTTGTGTTCGCAAGTAACCTTAAGGGTAATACTTGAGTTCGCAAGCAAACCTATCACCAATTGGTGAAAAGGCAGTGAGAATAATGCGAAATCTGGGTGAAAACAGTCCCAAAACAGTATATTGTGATAGGAAAATCAAAGCAAAATAATAAGGAAAACAAGATACAAGAGATCCTCAATTCGAGAGGAGGATCGTCTCTCCCAAATCTCTAGACAAGAGAGTCTATAGCCCAAGTCGCCAAGATACCCTAATTGAGAACAAATCAAAACATATCCCTCCCTAAACATCTCATGCTCTTTAATACAAAAACTTTCATAATCTAATTTTCCTCCGAAGCCCTAGCCACCCCCTCCTTTTCAATTTGAATTCAAGTGGACTAGTGTGGCCCTCAATATGGGCGGGCAAGACCAAAGGAGGCGGACAGTTTCCGCCTTCTGTAATATATCTGGGCCGGCTGGGCCGGTTCAGGGTGAACCGGCCTAACAATACCTTAATCTACTTTCTTTGTTTACTTGTAAAGATCAAGCAACTCATCTCAAAATTCACTTCTATAGAGTTTTGAGCCTTCTTTTGCTTCCACTATATGTGAGTATTCTTCATGAACAAAGCATCCTACAGCTACTGCTACAAGTAATCTCTTTTGATAACTAATATTGTAGGATACATATGAAGAAATCAACTTGATTTCAAAAGGAGGAAACTATGGATGGAGACTTTATGAAGGCCCTCATCTCTTCCACCCATCATGGACTCCTGGAGGAAACACCTCCCTCAACTCTATAAATCAAATATTTCCTGTCATGGGCTACAATCATTCTTCAGTAAATAACAAAGAGGGATCAGCTTCAATTACTGGAGGCTATGTCTATAGGTCCAACACTGATCCTTGTTTGAATGGAAGGTAAATGACTCCTCTATCTATTTCTAGTAGAATTACAAAATCTGTTACATAATTTCTATTCATTTTAGCTTTAGGCTTTGTTTGGGATAGCTTTCTTCCTGCTTCTTAAAGCGGCTTTCAAGAAGTAATTACCATTTTATCAGTCAGTTATCAATTTGCACAACTGAAACTGCAAATCATATGCTGAGAAGTCTTAGATTGAAAACTTTAATTCATCATTAGCCTTCTTTTCATGAATCAAAATGTTCTACTTGGCCAGGTTTGTTTATGCAGACCTCTATGGAGAAGCAATGTGGGCAGGTATTGAGAACCCAAAACTCAGTGGAATCTACAACAGCACCAAGTTGCCATTTTCCTGTGCCAAAGACACTCCAATTGCTTGTGAAACTATTGAAGGTAGTTCCCTCCCATCAATGGGCATTGTGTACTCATTTGCTGAAGACAACGACGGCGAAATCTATATCTTGGCCAGCAAAGGTGTCTTCAGGCTTGTCCGGCCGAGCCGGTGCAACTACAGTTGTGCTTCAGAAAGCCATACAGATACTGCAAGTCCACCACGAGGCACATCCTCCTCAACAGCTAAATTTACAAGTATCCACTTGAAGCTGATGCTTTTTCTCAGTAGCTTCATCATTTTGTTCAATGCCTTATAAAGTTTGTATGATTTTGTTATTTGAAAGTTGAAACGCCAAATCTTTGTAGATTGTAATAGTTTAAAGGTTTTTTTTTTTTTTTTTTTCATTCACTGATTCTGAGCTTGAGAATTTAGGTGTAATTCATGTCCAAACTTAACTCAAATGGGCTAACACAATTCTATGATTAGACTCAATAAAAATTTACTGAAGTAATTAGTTCTATTATCATCCATGAATTATTTTTGATGATTATTTGATAAATTTTATGTTTTTTGTCGACAATCTAATACAACCATCCACTTTTCTCATCGAATGGGCTAACCCAATTCTATGATTAGACTCAATAAAAATTTACTGAAGTAATTAGTTCTATTATCATCCATGAATTATTTTTGATGATTATTTGATAAATTTTATGTTTTTTTAGTTCAAAATTTTAAAAATGTTTGAACTAAAAAACTATTTTAAGAAGTAGTAAGAAAGGCTTCTCGAATGATAAATTATTCAAATTACTTAATCACAACTAAATGATAAAATCTATAAATTATGATTTTAATTTTTGACTTGAAAATTATTAGATTTTAATTTTATTTTATTTTATCAAATTCAATATAGCACCAAAAGTTTTCAATAATTATACCATATATTATCTAAATTATTTTCATTTATTCCCAACTTCCCATAAAATATCCAAAATAAGGAAAGTAAGACATTTTTTCTATCAAATGCCTAAAATATTTGGAACAACTTTTTTTTATTATTTTTATGTTAAAAAATATTATTCAATAAAAATTAAATTTGTTTGAAGAACAATTTTTTTCTATTTCAAGATTTATTTTTAAAAGCTATTATTAAAAAAACAATTTTTTTAATCATTATAATGCTTAAGTTGAATTGACTTTAGGTTGGATCAAGATTGATTAAAATAGTTCTTAAGTCAATTTTAAGGAGCAAATAAACTTTTTAGATATTTGAAGAACCACAATTTTACAATATTTCAATTAATCACATAATTCGTAATATCTCAATCGCATAATAACGGAGATGCAACTCATTTTGATTCAGTAAATTTTGAATGAAAATAAAAATAAGATTGACCCTATTGTCTACAATAATTGTTAATTAGATCTAAGCTTAATTTGAGATGACTTTCTTATTACTTTTTAAATAAGCTTTCTAGTACAAAATTTATTAAAAAGCTGTTTTAAAAAGCAGTACGAAATTCATCCCAAACGAAGCCTCAAACAAATTAAAGTTTTTAACTTTTGATCCAATCAATTATATTTTAAAGAAAATCTTTTGCTAATTACTTTAAAAAAACAAATCATAATCATCATCAAATTATAAACCCATATTCTATGTAGTTCACATATAAAATAATTCATTTTTCACATAAATTTATACAACACAAAGTAAAAAAAAAAAATTGAAATAATTTCATATAAAATCTAATTATTTTTCACAAAATTATTATGAAGGAAATATAAGTAGTTCAATTATATATTTTTTAAATTTAAATAATTTTAGATCTAAATTACTTGAAAGTTGAAACCAAATCTACTATAAAATTTCCTGTTCACGATAATTACAATGTTGCTCACCAAACTTAATTTTCCCAATAAAATATTGGAAGCTCAACAAATCCGTTAACAAATATATACCTAATTCAATTTCTCTTTAATGGTCTTCTTGATTGAATCATCAAGTACGAAAGAAACTCCTCTTCCAAAAAAAAAAACTCCTTTTTCCCTTAATTTCACGGAGAAAAACGGTGAACAGATAGATACCTTGCTGTAGATCGAGTGCTAAAGATGAGATCTTCGGCCTCCTTCAACCTCCGCTCTATTGTATCAGACCGCAGACGGATTCTCCCATTCGCAATTCCTCTTTATTAATCGCTTTCACTTAATCCCCACATCCAAGTAACTCTCTTTCATTCATTCCCGAGAGAGCTGCGCTTCAGAGTTCGAGAGGAACGAAGAAGCATAAGCCGAAAGATGAAATTTTCGAGCTCCTTCCTCCTCCGCCCCCCAGCTTTAGACCGCAGATGGATCCTCCCTATTGCCATCGGCTCTTCCTTCTCTCTCCTCCTCCTCTTCTTCACCACCCTTTCTTCCCCCGTAAACGCCTCCGCTCTCCTCCCCTTCTCCTTCATCTTCTCCCTCCTCTCCTCCTCCCGTGTATCTTCTTCCTTCTTCACCCCCTCCTTCGTCGAATCAAAGCTGCAATATTTATCCTCTTCCTCTTCTTCTTCGTCTCTCCCACTTCCCCCACGTCTTGCCTACCTAATCTCCGGCTCAGCCGGCGACGGCTCCATGATCAAGCGTACGCTTCAAGCTCTCTACCATCCTTCGAACCGTTACATCGTTCATCTCGAAGCCGCTGCATCTCCGGAGGAAAGGAATAATCTCCGAGACTTTGTCGCCGGTCACCCTGTCTTCAAGGAGGTCGGAAATGTCAGGATGATCGCAAAAGCCAATCTTGTGACCTACCGTGGGCCCACCATGGTCGCCAATACCCTCCACGCCGCCGCTTTGTTGCTTCGGGAAGGTGGCGACTGGGACTGGTTTATTAACCTGAGTGCATCGGATTATCCTCTTGTAACGCAGGATGGTAACAAGTTTGCTTCTTGGCTTTTCTTGCTTCTGTTTTTTTAAGGAAAATTTAGTTTTTTTGATTGGTTTGATCTTGATCTTGTTGTAGATTTGTTGCATACCTTCTCGTATCTGCCGCGGAATCTGAACTTTCTTGATCATACGAGTAATATTGGGTGGAAGGAGTATGTTGGAACTAAGATTTTGAGCTCTTGTTAGTGTTGAGTTGGAGCTAAAGATTGATTTTTTTTTTCTTGCAGGTTTCAAAGGGCAAAACCAATAATTATTGACCCAGGACTATATATGTCAGAGAAGCAGGATGTTTTCTGGATACCCCAGAGAAGAAGTGTGCCAACTGCCTTCAAGCTTTTTACAGGTAAAGAAATCCTAGCCTTGTAAAATGCTTGTTGTTTTGCCTTTTTCTGTTTTGTTACAAGTATTATTTAAGTCAACTAGGATTTAACAAGTTTTGTAAATTCATATTGTATTAGAAAATCCTAAATGTTTTGAATCTTTAAAATTTTGGCATGGTAGATATTAAATCTGATTAAACACTAGTAAATTATTCGATAGATATTTTCAAGATTTATAATTTAAATGAAGGAGAAGAAGACTCGCAATGAGGATAAAGTGATGTAAATCTCTTAAACTCGAATTCCCCAGGATTTACCGATTTACTAAATCCATAATTTAATCTCCAACTGAAGTAAAATGTGGTTTAGAAGTTAGTAGTATTTGTTTGGCTCAAAATATGATTCGCAAGATTTAACTCAGATCAAGCGAAATCTTGCAACCAAGCAGCCCTCAAGTTATTTATGGGACTGCCAATCTGTTATGCAAGTCTTTTCAATTGATTTGTAGATTCATAGTTTGTTTCAATCATTATTGGAGACAATATTGCTTGTTTATATTTGTTGGTAGATCCCTTGAACTGATATAAACTTTGGATAATGATTATGATGAAGCATAATTATATAGATGAATATGGTCTTTTGCTAAGAAAATTCAATGATGCACTACCCTAGAGTGTGATACACTTGTCTGTTGCATGTTTTTTTTTTCCTCATGTCAATATTGAATGTTAAGATGAATGTATTGAAAATTATGAATGATGAATTCAAAAATGATTATAATAAAATAATTGCAGGAGTAGCTATCTGTTGAAGATAAAGTAGAGGAAGATACACTTAGGTGGTTTGGACATATACAATGAAGGATAGAAAATGTTGTATGTAAGCAAAAATACAAGTTACAATTCAGTAAATTAAACTACTAAATTTATTTGATAAGTTATCATAATATTTATAAAATATATACAATAAAAATGAGTTTAGAAATTTTATTACCTAGTCTTGCACAAGTACTATCCTTTAGTAGTATTTCCACCCCGAAAAAATATGTCTCGGTGCAAAGGTCACTCGTAGTAGCCCTCTAGGATAAGATGACTCTTGTTATGTGTAGTGCACTCACCATTGAGGATCCTAAGAAAAACCTTCTTTTGATGCAAAAAAGTACTCGCATGAGCTCTGAAAACCAGATCATATCTGATCTTACATGTAGTACTTTGCAAATTTGGGGAGATGGGAGAAGAATGTGACAAAGATAATATCTCAGTGCAAATTTGCTGATGGAGAGATAAAAAACCTTAAGATTTTCTATAAGCTCACTCTCAAGCACTCATGTACAAGTTGTTGGAGAGTTCTAACATTAAACTCCATTTTTTATAGAGATGAATATGGCAAAAATTGGTGAAACACTTGAGGAATTTATTAATAGAGTTTCCAATGTCATAAGATTGAGTCTTAACGATAACATAGACACTAGTGTCTTTTGGACTATAAACTATTGCATAGAATCACTAAAAACTTATTCACAAGAACTTGATAGACTATGTTTCTATGAACTATTGTGTGAATAAAAATCTTATCGCTCACGTTGCATTATCAAAGAAGGTCGTTCATTGCAATTTGATAAATTATGGCCTTACGTCAATCCTATATTCATGATTGCTCTAGAAAGTTTAGCTTATATTTCATAAAAAGAGACTCACTTTCACAATTGTATTGATGACTTCATCAAGTGCGCATTGCAACCAAAGACACCATCTAAAATCTTAAGAGCATAGCTCAACCTCTTCCATTATGTTTCTACACAATCCAATACCATTGGATGGACAAATTTAGTTCATTTAGGGATAATTCCTGACCAAGTTAATCAAATACTTATTGAAACAAGATGAACCTATTTCCTTGGATCACCATTCAATTTTGTTGGTTTAACTCTTGTACTAGGCATAAGTCTCATTCCCCTTGTTGCAATTTTCATTAATTTTATGTGGTTCTGTCAGAGTATTTGCTAGGTTCATCAATGATCCTACAAAATTAAAGAATTATACGCCATTATTCAACCTAATCGTTGTACATCTTGCATCAAATCAGTATTAAGGCTTACGTTGTATTAAAATGCCACATGGAAGTGGGGCAAACTATCAGTGTAACTTAAAAGATCATAAAAGCCATGGAATCTCACTAACTTTGCAAACTTATTTGATGAACAATGGAGTAAGCAAAATCAAAATTGTTATGATATTAATTTGTTAAAAAAATAATTTATAATTTGGAAGCCAATCAAGTTCATGTTTGTGATCTTGAAGTGAATTCTAATCACAATGATGAATCAATTCATTTGAATGTTAATTCTGATGGGAGACAAATAAATGATCTTGATAGCATATTTAGGGTATTTAATAGCTTATGAAAATTATAAATGTCAAAATTTTTGCATAGATGATGACATAACCATAGAAATTAGAGTTGAAATGTCTACCTATGCCGCTAAAATTAAGCCTAAATTTTTACCAATTTATTATTGGTGTTAGATAAAATTTTGAATGTCAAACCGTGTATGATGTACAATAAGCGCCATTTATAAAAATGAAATTAACTTTTTCTGAAATTTATTTCAGTAAAAGTTTTCTTGCAAAGACAGATAGTTCTCTTTAAAATTCTTTTATTTCAAAAAATTTTAAATATATGTCTTTGTGATGTCTTGATTGATTACTTATAAATTTGATTCACTAAAATAAGGCACTAAGATTGTCATTTATATGAATATATTTGAGAAATTATTGTTGTATTTTGAGATAGTTGAAGATGAAAAAGATCACATTATTTAGATTTGTCTGATTTGAAATCTAATGTCAAGAGATAGAAGACATCATCACATTCTATCACTTGGTTATGTTTTTCAACTTGCACGAACTTGAAAAAAATTTAATATTTTATGTGTCTAAGAAGGTTACTATGTATATGGGGACTATATAATTTCATCGAAGTAATTTAGTTTAGTCTGTTGCACCTACTACATCTAAGGGTAGTAACTAGAACTAATTAGGTCATTAAGGAAAAATTAACTACATTTACATTGAGGTCTAAGATTTCGTTGAGGTCTAAGATTTTTGCAAAAGTATGTTTTAAGTATCATCAAACTGATCATTATGCTAGCGAGTGTCCCAGTAAAAATTTACATATAAATGTGAAGAAGAAGAAGAAATCTGAAATAATCATTCTAATGATGTTCATTAGTTTGATAAAGAGATTTTTGTGGATGCTTTAGTTAATAATTTTCTGATTGTCATTCGTTTTATCATACTTTCTCCTTAGGTTAAATCTGATTGAAAGAGAATTGCAATTTTTTAATCTATTTCAAGCATGGGGAGATGTTTTGCAAACTTATTATTATTAGTGAGAGTGGTATGAATGTTTTATCTATATCTACCATAGATCACATGAATTATGTTGTTAATGTCATTCTATGTAGATCATGGTTGTATAAGTTAGATGTTACTCATTTTGATAGATCTATTACTTACACTTTCAAGACTAATAGGAAAGGAGTAGATTTGAAACATAAAAGCCTAAGTTTAAATCTAAATATATGCAAGAAACTAGTGGTTCTAATGAAGTGAATAATCCTTGAACATTCTAAGTAAATATGCAATCGAGAGGGAGTGTGGGCAAGGGAGTGATATATGCTTTCTTAGTTGTGAAATTTATTAGTGTGATGTATGATGTTGTGACTTCTCTTGATGATGTTAAATAAGGGTTGGTTCATTTTAAAGGTTTTTCCATGATGAATTTCTTAGTGAATTACCACCTTTAAGAGATATACATGTTATTGATTTAGTTCCTTAATCTTCATTGCTTAATTTTTCTCATTTTGTGGTGGATCCAACATTGCAAGATGAGTCTAATAGACAAGTTAACAATTACTTAAGAATGAATTTATTAGGAAAACATGAGTCATTATATTTTAGATGTTTTCCAATACCATAAGTCTTATTCTTTGCAGCAAGTGGAGAGCAAGACTTTTTTCAAGTGGAAGACATGGAGAGAAAATAGGAAATGTGGATGAAAATTCTCTAACTTCATGGGAGTGTTGAAATACCAAGTCTACTTAGATGTTATAAAATATAATTAACTGAAAATACACTCATAAATATGTATTTAATATAGATAACATTTACATCTTAATATAATACCATTGAATCGAACACTTACAGGATTTGACATATAACATTAACATCTTAATAACATTGAACCAAAAATCACCTAAATTTATAAGTTTTCTTTACAATATCAGCAGCCTCATAACATTATCTTATTGCAACTGTATATTTGAGTAGTATTCTCTTTATTTTCAAGTAGCAGGCTTGTTTTTTATTCACCGAATATATATAAACATCATACTTTACATAACACTTGGTATGATAATAACAGCTCCATAGTGAAGGAAACCTTGATCATCTTCTGTTTCTTTAGCTATGGACTCATAAAGAATTCCCTGTACCTGAAGATAGCTGAAGGTGGATATCTTTGGGCTCCTTTAGTCAGGGTTCTCCTTCAAATAATTTGAGAGCTAGAAATTGTTGTGGAAAAAACTGCTTTATGAATCCTTTTCAAAACTCCATTGTAAAAGTAATTTTCTTAAAACAAATATCTTAAAAAATAAGTCAACTATTGTAACACAAATGAGATTCATCTGCTTTCGATTGCTTTATCAACACAAAGCACATGAACCGCACACAACATCAATAACTTCATCAGGGGTGGAACCAAGCATAATTTTCAGGGGGAACAAACTTATAAGTAATTGTAGGCAGATATGTCGGGGATCCAAGGGGGCAGCGCCCCCTGACGGGATTCGACCTGGGGGCAATTGCCTAACAAATTTTGATTTACTATTTCTCTTTGTATTTGGTTCATCATTCCCTAACAATAACACCTTTAACATATTTAATTATACTGGGGGCAAAGACAAAGAATTACCTAAATAATCATATAGAAAAAAAAGGTGTGTGTGTGTGTAGGTGGGGGGGGGGGGTTGCCCACCCTAGGCTCAAAGGGGTTTCACCCATGAACTTCATCATGTTACTTGGACTGCCACATGTTCAAAACTCTCAATGTACTATGCCAATTTGGATTTACTATTTGAATTTACAACAGGATCTGCTTGGATGGCGCTCTCCCGCTCTTTCATCGACTACTGCATATGGGGCTACGACAACCTCCCTCGAACAGTCCTCATGTACTATGCCAATTTCCTTTCATCACCTGAGGGCTACTTCCACACTGTGATTTGCAATGCTAAAGAATTCACTAACACTACTGTCAACAATGACCTGCATTTCATATCATGGGATAATCCTCCTAAGCAACACCCACATTACCTCAACTTGAAGGATATGGAGGTTATGGTCAATAGTAATGCGCCATTTGCGAGGAAGTTTCGAAGACATGACCCGGTTCTCGACAAGATTGATGCCGAACTCTTGTTCCGTCGGCCCGAAAGGCTTGTTCCAGGGGGATGGTGTGTAGGGAGCAAAGATAATGAGAGTGATCCATGTCTCGTCGTGGGAAACGGTTCTGTTCTTCGTCCCGGCCCGGGCGCAGTCAGATTGCAAAAGCTTATGGAGAGGCTTTTATCAAAAGAAAACTTCAGGTCAAGGCAGTGCAAGTGATCACTGCAGCAGGATTTACTATAAAAATTGTAGGAAATGCAGTAGTTGTTGACCAGTGTTCTTTTTTTTTTTTCTTAGATTGATGAAAGAATGGAGGAATGTTCATTTATCGTTCCCTGTGTAGGCACTTTTTTGGATTAATGCATAGAGTTAAATAGACAACAGGATTTAGTTGATGATGCTTTGTTTTTTAATCTAATGTAAGGAGAAGTGTCTGGAAGTTACATCCATATACATAACAAATGTGCATATTTTGTAATCAGAGACCTGCATTGCTTCATAAAATGATACTTTTCATGTTTATATAGGAATATAATCGAGTCAGATATCAATCAAATATTACATTGCATTTGTTTACGGTTTTATAAGGGACAGTTTTTTACTGCTTTTTAAAATAGATTTTTAGTACAAAAATGTGTAATTAAAGAAATTTTTGTATTAGAAAGCTGCTTTAAAAAACAACAAAAAAAAGTTGTTTCAAACAAAAGCCTAAGGCTTTATTTGGGAAGGCTTTTTTAATGCTTCTTAAAGCAACTTTCGAGTACAAAAATTTTAACATTTGTACTACAAAGCCGTTTTAAGAAGCAGTAAGAAAGCTATCCTAAATGAAGCCTAAGGCTCATATTGAGCTTATTTATGTTCCATGAAAATTGACACTCAGTAAAGGTTTTTCCTTTTTTGGATTGAGTGGTGGGAAACATTTTTTGTGTAGATGTCAAAGGAATTTGTTTCAGGCTGTTTTCAAAGTTTGATGAATTTGTTTATATGCTTGTAAACAAAACTTGCATGTAGTATAAGAGATATTTAAAATGTATCAAAGTCAACACTTTTACAGTCTAATAGGCTGTTTGTTTTGCTGAAAAAGAAATATAGAGTACAAAGAAAATTTTAAAGTAAATCCAATGTATTAAAAAAAAAATTTTTTTTGTGTTGTTTGATTAAGTAAACTATAAACACAAGAGATTTTGGTTAGAAGTAAAATTAATTTAGATTTTGTTTGAGAGAATTTTTTATTGCTTCATAAAGCAGCTTTTTAGTTTAAAAAACTTTATATTATAAAATTCTTTTAAGAACTAATAAGAAGGCCGTCGCAAACAAAGCCTTGGTGTGTTTGTGACAACAATGAGGTGGTGGGCAATTGTCGATAAGGGTTGATAGGGCTTCACACCGGCGGGATATGTGGAATTTGGCTCAAATTGGGCAAATTTCAAATTTATTGCAAATGAAGTGGATAGAAAATTCTAAATGCATCTTTTTTTTCTTCCAACCAAATGTTAGGAATTTTGAAAATCGTGCATTTAGTTATTTTATTCTTGTATTGCTCGCATCCAAACAATCCCTAAGGCTTCGTTTGGGGCTTTCTTAGTGCTTCTTAAAACAACTTTCTAGCATAAAAAATTTTATTTTTTAAAGTAGAAAGCTACCTTAAAAAATAATAAAAAGACTGTCCCAAATGAGGCCTAAATTAATTTTAAAATCTTTCTTTAAAAAATAAGAATAGCTAATCCATGATAATTTAATTATATAAGTTGATTTTTAATTATATCCACTAATTATTAAAATATGACTAATTTTATTTTATTTTTAAATTATTTTGGGATTTTTACATACATAACACTTAAAACTATTAAAAATACATATTTAACACCGAAACTTCTAAATTTACTAATATACCATCTAAAACCGTTCTTTTAATCAATTCTAACATTCCGTTTAAACCTTCCATCAAAAATCACTATCAGTGGCTGTCTTCCCCGTCAATGGCATCCTTTCACAATGAATACAAGTATCTCATCTCTTCAATGGAGTGATAGAATAGAAGGAAAGTGATATTTTAGATGGTATATCAGTAAGTATAGAAGTTTAGGTGTTGGATATGTAATTTCAATAGTTTTAGATGTTATGAATGTAAAAATCCCAAATAAAAGAACAAGGAACTAATCACTCCCTTCTGGCTTTTGCTGATGTTCTTTTTAGTGTTGTTAAATGTCTCATGCATCATGTTTTTATAATTTAAAATATGGTATATTGATTAACTTAGATTGAGCTATTATGAGAAAAATAATTTTTTTGAAAGCTTCTTTGAATATTATGAGGGTCTGTTTGGGACAGCTTTTTAGTTGTTTTATTTTTCGGATAATTTTATTTTACTAATGCTTTTTGTTGGTTTCTCATACTTTTTTACAAATTTATGTGATGGAAAGCTAATTTTTGCAACCATATTAATGAAGTTGTTTTCCTATGACAACTTCACAACCAGCTTTATAAAGTGATGCAGTCATCCCAAACAAACTAAAAACAAAGTGGAATTACTACTTTCTTATTACAAATTTGATTATAAAAAATAATTTTTAATTATAAAAATTTCTTGAAAGCAATATGAAAATATTAGTCAAATAAAATTTTGGTTGCAGCCTGAAAAATAAAACATTAAAAAAAATTACCAAATAAACCCTAAAACTTAAATTTACTAATATATATATATCTACATTGATTTTCAATATTACCTATATATAAATAATGTTGCAAATTTTTAGAAATTAAAAAAAAAACCAGAAATTACATTTAATATGTATATAAATAATCTAATTACATAATGTAAATTTGTAATTTCGGAAAGCATAACAATAAAAAAAAAAAAAAGGAAATTGTTGTTCAAATTGAAGGAACTACCAACTCTAATGAAGGCACTTAATTAAACTTAATTTAATAGTTAGCTAAACGCTCATTTTAAGCGTTTGGCCTCTCTCGAAATTGGTAAATCGCAAATAAATTTTCCCAACAACCTCAGAGCCCCCGCTTGGGTTATAAGCTTACACAACAAAGCTCGGCAATGACGGGGTCTTATGCTAGCATATAAAAATATGTTAGCTTCTAAATTATTTTAAGATGTGGGACTAAAATTATTATAATTAAGATTTAATCAAGGATTAAGGCTATGTTTGGGATAGCTTTTTTTATTGCATTTTAAAGTAGTTTTTTTTTTTAACAAAAAATTTTTTGTTTATAAAATTTTGTGCTAAAAAGCTGTTTTAGAAATCAATAAGAAAGATATCTCAAATAAAGTCTAAAGCTAATGTATATCCTTAATTTTGCTAAAGATTAACAAAGCAACGTATTCATTTCCTTTTGGCTATAAATAATTCTAAAATATTTGTTATGAATTGATTCAGATTTAAGTTATTTTCTACATGCATGACATCACATTAAATATTAATGTCAAAGCCTATATACAAGTATTATATGCAATCATTGTAGGTAGGGGTGTCAATATTTGACACAACACAAAAAACCAACTCGAACCCGACCCAGAAATTTTGGGTTCGGGTTGACTCGACGGGTTGCCCTCATTATACATGCAATCGATTTCAAAAAGGGGTCGGGTTCGGGTTCGCAGATTCGACCGTTTAAAAAATGGGTCGGGTTCGGGTTGACTCGACGGGTTGCCAAGTCAACCCGAAAGCAGAGAGGCACGCTTCGGTCGCCTATTTGTCCGCACGAAGGAAGAGGTGGTCGCTCGGGACTGGGAGTTACGCTCACATGTGGATGTTCAGGATGGAAAAGGTCAGAACACAGGCTGGATCTCAATTAATGGATGACCAGATGGTGGCTGTGAGGTGCCACATGCGGTGCGGATCACAAACGCGGGCTTTGGGATTTACTCGTGTCATTTGATAGCAAGAGAGCGAGAGCGCTATATGTTGTTGCAGGTTACCCAATGCACTCAGGTCATTCGATCACGTGATACAATGACTATTCTTGGAGAGCAGAGGCGGGAGGGGAAGAAGAGTGTTGGTTACTCAAGCTAGTGAGGGTGGTGGAGATGAGCTAATGAGGGTGGTGGAGACGAGATCATGTTTGAGAGCCTGCAAGAGGCGGAGGTCCAAAGCGGGTTTGTTTGTATGTGAGAGCCTGACGGGAAGCCGCATCACACACAGTGCAGATGATCAAAAGCAATATCAAGAACCTCAAAGTGAGAAAGATCACACGAGAGGCAATCACATGCAAAAGTGCACAAGAAGCAAGTACCAAACTCAGGATTGGACAAGTGGCTCGTGCAAAGTCGTAGGCCGGAGCATGCACATGTGTCCGGGGAAGACAAACATGTCGGAGGGTGGTCGATTCTGGAGCATGGGTATGTCGCGCAGGAATAACTGCGTGGGACTAAAGCGAACAGGAGTAGGCAATGCATAAGGCACGACCGTGAGGATGACTGGAGGAACAACAATGGGACCAGACGCGCGTGGTTAAGAATGCGCAGGAGTGCGAGCTGGAGCCGTGGATCGAAACACACAGCGGAGGTCGGGTGCAAGCATGATTAGTTTTGGTTAGGCGGGTTTGTTCAGATTTCATTTTACTCATGCTTTTTGTTGGGTTCTCATGATTTTTTAAAAATTTATGTGATGGAAAGCTATTTTTTTAAACCATATTAATGAAGTTATTTTCTCTACGACAACTTCACACGAGCTTTATAAAGTGTCGGAGTCATCCCAAACAAACTTTATGATTATTATGATTCAAAAAAAAAAGTTGAATGAATACTTTAGAATTTAAATTCTCCAAATAAACAAAAATTCTCCAAATAAACCCTAAAATTTAAATTAACTAATGTATATCCGATTTTTGCATTCAAATTATTAAGTATGCCGATTACATCTCCATCTGATTTTCAATATTTACCTAAATATAAATAATATTAAAAATCTTTAGAAAAAAAAAAGATATTACATTTAATATGTATATAAATAATCTAATTACATAATGTATATTTGTAATTCAGGAAAGCATAAAAATAACAAAAAGAAATTGTTGTTCAAATTGAAGGCACTACCAACTCTAATGAGGGCAATTATTAAACTATTGAGGTGTTTATTAAATAGTTTGCTAAACGCTCATTTAAAGCGTTCGCCCTCTTTCGAAATTGGTAATTAGCAAATCCATTTTCCCAACAACTTCAAAGCCCCCGCTTGGGTTATAAGCTTACACAACAAAGCTCGGCAATGACTGGTTCTTATGCTAGAATAGAAAAATATGTAAGCTTCTGAATTATTTCCCGATGTGGGACTAAAATTATTACAATTAAATTTAATCAACAATTAAGGCTATGTTTGCGATAGGGTTTTTATTGCTTTTTAAAGTAATTTTTTTATACAAAAATTTTTTGTTAAAAAGAATTTTTACTAATAACATCTTTAGAAATTAGTAAGAAAGTTATCTCAAACAAAACCTAAAGCTAATGCAGATCCTTAATTTTGCTTTCGATTAACAAAGCAACATATTCATATCCTTTTGGGTATAAATAATTCTAAATTATTTGTTATGAATTAATCCAATTTTAGATTATTTTGTTCCTACATGACATCACATTAAATATTAATGTCAAAGCCTATATGTAGACATTGTGGATGAACGAACGGTGGCTTGAATGTATCGCAGAGAGTACAAATCAGTGACACAGGCTTTGGGGTTTGTGGGTGCCATTTGTGAGCAGGAGCGCGAGAGCGTTGTACTCGTTCACAAGTTACTAAATACAATGGTTTATTCAATCGCGTGAGACAAGGATTGTTCTTGGAGAATAGCACTGGGAGGGGAAGACGTGAGTTGGTTCTGCGAACCAGTGAGGGAGGTAGAGTTGGGACGATGCTTGTTCGTGAGCCTACAAGAGGTGGAGGTCTGGAGCAGGTTCATCAGTGTATGAGAGGTGGATGGGAAGCCACACTGCGGGAGTTGCAGATAATCAAAAGCATGATCATGAACCTCAGAGCGGAGCTCAAAGGATAGATCATATGAGAGGCAATCACATGATGGAGTGCGCAAGAAGTAGGCATTGGGCTTGGGATCGGACAGGTGGCTCGTGAAAAGTAGCAGATCGAAACACACACGGGTGTCCGGGGAAGACGAGCGAGCCGAAGGGTGCTCGATGCTGGAGCATGGGCATGCCACGCAAGAAAAATTGTGTGGGATTGAAGAACATAGGAGCAATCAATGCACAAGGCACGAGCCTACATATCACGAGCGGAACAGTGACGGGTGCAAGCAAGCATTATTTAGAACACGTAGGAGCGCGAGCTGGAACCGTGGATCATAATGCTAGGCGACGATCAGGTGTGAGCTGGATTTGTCTCAGTTTGGCGGATTTGCTCATAGAGTAAGTACAAGAAGCCAGTCAAATCGCAGCAGGCGCGAATTCTTGCGAACAGGTTGTTCTTTGATCTTTGTTTGTAAAACTAGATCAAGGTGAGAACTGTCCCAAATAAATCCTAAAACTTAAATTAACTAATGTATATCCTATTTTTTGCATTAAAAAATTTAACTATGCGGATTACTTCTACATTGATTTTCAATATTACCTATATATAAATAATATTGTAAATTTTTAGAAATAAAAAAATCAGAAAAATACGTTTAATATGTATATAAAAAATCTAATTACATATTGTAAAATTTTAATTCCGCAAAGCATAAAAATAACAAAAAGAAATTGCTGTTCAAATTGAAGGAGCTACCAACTCTAATGAAGGCACTTCATTAAACTTAACTTATTAGTTAGCTAAACGCCCATTTTAAGCGTTAAGCCTCTCTCGAAATTGGTAACTCTCAAATCAATTTTCCCAACAACCTCAGAGCCCCCGCTTGGGTTATAAGCTTACACAACAAAGCTCAGCAATGACTGGGTCTTATGCTAGCTTAGAAAATTATGTGAGCTTCGGAATTATTTCATGATGTGGGACTAAAATTGTTAAAATTAAGACTTAATCAACCATTAAGGCTAGGTTTATTATATCATTTTTATTGCTTTTTTAAATTAGTTTTTTTTTTTTTTTTTTTTTTTTTTTAAAAAAATTTTTTTTTTTTTTTTTTTTTTTTTTTACAAAAAACTATTGTTCAAAAACTTTTATACAAAAAAATTGATTTATAAATCATTAACAAATATATCTAAAATTAAGCCTAAAGCTAATGTATATTCTTAATTTTGCTTATGATTAATAAAGAAACGTGTTCATTTCCATTTGGCTATAAAAAATTCTAAATTATTTGTTATGAATTAATCTAATTTTAGATTTTTTTGTTCCTGAATTTCATCACATTAAATTTTATTCTCAAAGCCTATATATAGGCATTGTGGGTTTATGCATATGAGGAGTAATTATTATGTCCGGACATCGAACGTGTCCAGAGACCAATAACAGAGCGCCACGTCACCTAAGTGCTCGGTACCGAGTACTCGGTATTGCTCGGTATTCATCCGGATTTCAAATTTTTTGTCCAGATGTAACAATTTTTTGTATAGGAGAGACCCCTGTAGGCTCCAAAATAAATGAATAAAACTCCACACTCTCTCTCTCTCTCTCTCTCTCTCTCACACACACACACACAAGAAAAAAAAACAAAGAAATAAGCACTCCCTTCTGGCTTTTATTGATATTCTTCTTAGTGTTGTTAAATGTCTCATGCATTATGTTTTTATTATTTAAAATTTGGTATATTTATTAACTTAGATTGGGCTATTATGAAAATAAAATCAAAATTTAGAAGTTGATTTGAATATTGTATTGGTCTCTTTGGGACAGCTTTCTGGCTTCTTTGTTTTTTAGATAACAACAATAATTTTGTTTAGCTATTGATTTCTTGTTGGTTTCTCACTATTTTTAAAAAATTTATGTGATGGAAAGCTATTTTTTGCAACTATAAAATGCTACAGTCATCTATATATATATATATACCAAAAAATAGAGCTATCGCAGCACAAATTATTACCTTTCCCAGCAATTAAAACCCCTACATTTTACTTTGCAGCGGTTCTATAACCGCTACTAGTGACCGATGCTATCGCAGCACAAATTATTACCTTTCCCAGCAGTTAAAACCCCTACATTTTACTTTGCAGCGGTTCTATAACCGCTACTTGTGACCGATGCAAAAGAATCTATTTTTTTGGTAGTGTGTGTGTATATATATATATTGAAAAAATCATCTTGATCGGGCACGAATCACGAGGCAAAATCAAGTTGGAAACTTCAAAAATTAAATCCAGGATCACCTGAACTCCAATTTCAGCAAACTTATTGTCAAACTGGGCGTCTTGGAAATACGAACCCAGCGACACCAAATTCGACTCAATATGAGCCCAAATGAGTCCAAATCAAGGACCTGAAGCGTTGTTGGAAGGTTCAAACCACAATTTGAATTACCAAACGGTTTCAAAACATGACATACTTATAATTGAATCGAGCGGCTCGACGAGGCGAATCCAGCGAGCCCAAGATCACTGAATTCCGACATCATTAAGACCTTCAAATGTCTGATGAACGGTACACGATCAATGGATTCAATTTCGACCGTCCATCCAACCACTCCACATTTGCCCCCGATCTCTTACATATTTATGGGTCATGTCACTTCAGAAATCTATAAATAGACCCCTCATTTCTCTTAAGAGGGGACCCAATACCCAAGCAAGAAGAAGAAGAGAAGAAGGAGAAGAGAAGAGAATGAGCATATGAGGGAAGAAACTCCTCCTCAGCCACTGCCGTCGGAAATCTGTCCAAGTGATGCCGAAATTATGCCTGACTTCCACGAGACGCTGGAATTCTGCCCAAATGATGCCGGTATTCCGCCCAACCTCCAAGTGACGCCGGAATTCCACCCGACCTCCAAGTGACGCCGGAATTCCGCCCAACCTCCAAGTGACGCCGAGGATTCACTCGAACTCCAAGTGACGTCGGATTTCTGCCCGAATACCATCTAATGTCGGAGTTCTCCTCGGCCGCCAACTGACGTCAGACTTCTATCCAACGCCGGACCTCTGCTCATCGTCAAGTTTCTACCCGACACCGAACTTCTACCAGTTGTCGTACTTTCGCCGCATTTTCGTGCAATGTTAAGACGTTAAACTTTATATTTCTCTACCACCACAAATAATTATAAAAATTTCTTCCTGGAAAACAAAACAATAAGATAAATGTCCTAAATAAATCCTAAAACTTAAATTAACTAATGCATATCATTTTTTTTCATTCAAAAAATTAACTATACGGATTACTTCTACATAGGAATGCAACCGAGTCAAGCCAGCTCACAAGCTAAGTTGAGCTCGACTCGATAAGAGACTCGACGAGTCGAGCACAAATTAGAGCTCACTAGACATCTGCTCGACTCAACAGCTCGTCAAGCAACTCGTGGAGGCCGGGCGGGAAAACAAATTATTGATTTGGGCCTGCGGGAAAACTAATCGAAGGGCGAAGAAGTAGGTGGATGATGGAGGCCAGGAGAGCGACGAAAAATCTCGGGACGAATGACGACTGAGCTAGGGAGGCCAACAACGGAGTTAGGGAGGGTGACGAAGGAGGATGGGAGGGCGACAACAGTCAACAAAGCTCGGGATGAGTGACAAAGGAGCTAGGGATCCGAAGGGCGATGAAGGATGTCAGGATGTCAACGACAGAGGCCGAGATGAAGACGAATGAGCTCGAGAAGGCGCACGACAAGGCACTCAATGTGAGGCGAGTCGAGCTCAAGCTCGATATTTGGCAGTCGAGCTCTATTCGTTTGCACCCCTAATTCTACATCTGATTTTCAATATTTACATATACATAAATAATATTGAAAATTTTTAGAAATAAAAAATCAGATATTACATTTAATATGTATATAAATAACCTAATTGATTAATATAAATTTGTAATTCCGAAAAGCATAAAAATAACAAAAAGAAATTGTTGTTCAAATTGAAGGAGCTACCAACTCTAATGAAGGGCAATTCATTAAACTGTTGTTGAGGTGTTTATTAAATATATAATTTGCTGAACGCCCATTTTAAGCGTTCGCCCTCTCTCGAAATTAGTAACTCACAAATCCATTTTCCCATCAACTTCAAAGCCCCCGTTTGGGTTATAAGCTTACACAACATAGCTCGGCAATGACTGGGTCTTATGCTAGCATATAAAAATATGTAAATTTCTCAATTATTTAACGATGTGGTACTAAAGTTATTACAATTAAGATTTAATCAACGATTAAGGCTACGTTTAGGGACTAAACATAGCAAAAGCATGATCATGAATCTCAGAGCGGAGCTCACAGGATAAATCATATGAGAGGCAATCACATGTAGGAGTGCGCAAGAAGAAGGCATTGTGCTTGGGATCGGACTGGTGGCTCGTAAAAAGTCGCAAATCTGAATGCACACGGGTGTTCGGGGAAGACGAGTGAGCCGAAGGGTGCTTGATGCTGGAGCATGGGCGTGCCACGAAAGAAAAAATGTGTAGGACTGAAGCGCATAGGAGCAGGCAATGCACAAGGCACGAGCGTGCATATCACAAGAGAAACAATGACGTTTGCAAGCACGCATTATTTAGAACGCACAGAAGCGCGAGCTGGAATCGTGGACCAGAATGCTAGGTGACGGTCGTATTAGAATACTAGCACATGTATTATTGAGTTATTTACTTTTCTACCTAATATTGTCTTTAAATACCACTGTACTCTTTATCTTAGACATATGAATACAATTTCTATTCTCTTGGCTTTCTTGGTTTCCTCTGTCTCCCTGCTCGCCTTGTTCTTTCCTCAGGTCGGGCATGAGTTGGATTTGGCTCAATTTTGCGGATTTGATCATAGAGTAAGTGCATGAAGCTAGTCAAATCGCAGCAGGCGCAAATTCTTGCTAACAGTTTGTTCTTTGATCTTTATTTGTAAAACTAGATCAAGGTGACAATTGTCCCAAATAAATCCTAAAACTTAAATTAACTAACGTATATCCTATTTTTTGCATTCAAAATTTTAACTATGCGGATTATTTCTACATTAATTTTCAATATTTCTTATATATAAATAATGTCGTAAATTTTTAGAAATAAAAAAAAAATCAGAAATTACATTTAATATGCATATAAAAAAACTAATTACATATTGTAAATTTTTAATTCCGGAAAGCATAAAAATAACAAAATGAAATTGCTGTTCAAATTGAAGGAGCTACCAACTCTAATGAAGGCACTTCATTAAACTTAATTTAGGCTTCGTTTGTTTTTTTTTGTGCTTTTGTAAAACTCAGTTTTAAAAAACATTAGTTCAGAAAATGGAATTTTCTATCGGAGAAGCACATTTAAAAAGCATTCTCAAAACTGCAGAAAAATGAAAAAAAAAAGGAGTTATTGGGAACGTAATTTGACGAACCAAACAACACAAAAAAAATTCCTCCGTTTCCTGAAGCCAAAAAAACGCTCAAACAAACAAAGCCTTAATAGTTAAGCTAAACGCTCAACTTAAGCGTTTGGCCTCTCTCGATATTGGTGACTCACAAACAAATTTTCCCAACAACCTCAGAGCCCCCGCTTGGGTTATAAGCTTACACAACAAAGCTCGGCAATGACTTGGTCTTATACTAGCATAGAAAAATATGTGAGCTTCGGAATTATTTTACAATGTGGGACTAAAATTGTTATAAATAAGATTTAATCAATGATTAAGGCTGTGTTTGGGACTGTGTTTTTATTGATTTTTAAAATAATTTTTTTAATTAAAATTTTTTGTTCAAAAATTTTGTACTAAAAAACTGTTTTAGAAATTGATGAGTACGAAATCTCAAAAAAGGCCTAAAGCTAATGTATATCCTTAATTTTGCTTATGATTAACAAAGCAACGTGTTCATTTCCTTTTGGCTAACATAATTCTAAATTATTTTGTTATGAATTAATCCATTTTAAATTTTTTTGTTCTTGCATGACATCACATTAAATATTAATGTCAAAGCCTATATATATATGCATTATAGGTTTATGTATGAGAGAACATTGTAGGTTCCAAGATGAATGATAAAACTCCCTTCCCTCTCTCTCTTTCATTTAAGAATTCTTCAAAGATTCATAACAAGTGGTATCATAGCCTTGGTGGAGTTGATCCGACGGAGGTGGAGGAAGGTTCTTATCCAAAAAAAAGGGCAGGAATGGTGTTTGATTGGAGCAGCCTGGTGTGATCGGGAGCAAGCGAAGCTCGCGGAGCGTTGGCGTATGCCCGTGCTCAAAAGAGATAGCGGCGATGCGCATGAGGGCTTTTCGGTTGCATGATAGACAGGAGTTGTACGTGTAGGCAGAGTTGGGTCGTGCTAAAGCTGCAGTCTTGATCGCAAGAGACGGACAGTGCATCTCGGGTCGTGCACTGTGTCGCACATGGTGGTGTGTCGAGTGGACGAGCAGACGCTGCAGCGGAAACGCGAGGCGTAGGCTCAAGGCGTTCATGCGGGACACGCAGCGGCAAGGGCATGGGCACGGGATGCTCAATGGCTAGAGCCTAGGCTCTGGGCTCTGGCTTCAGCAAAGCAAGGAGGCACGACTTCGACCGCCTATTTGTTCGCACATAAGAAGAGGTGGTCGCTCGAGACAGGGAGTTGCGCTTGCATGTGGGTGTTCAGGATGGAAAAGGTCTGAATGCGGGCTGGATCTCTGCTGACGAATGACCAAATAGTGGCTAGGAGGTGTCACAGGCGATGCGGATCACGAACACGGGCTTGGGGGTTTACGGGTGTCGTTTGCAATCTAGAGCGCGAGAGAGCTATATGTGGTCATAAGTTACCCAATGCAAACAGGCCATTCGATCGCGCGAGAAAAGGAGTGATCTTGGAGAGTAAAGCTTGGAGTGAAGATGAAAGTTGGTTTTGCGAGCCAATGAGGGTGGCGGAGTCGGGACCAGGTTTGTGAGCCTACAAAAGGTGGAGGTCCGAAGCGGGTTCGTTCGTGTGTGATAGACAAACATGAAGCCGCACTGCAGACGATGCAAATGATCACAAGCCGGATTAAGAACCTCAAAGCGGAGCTCGCAGGATAGACCACGCGGAAAGCAGTCACGCACAAGAGTGCACAAGAAGGGGGCACCGAACTCGAGTTCGAACTGGTGTCTCATGCAAAGTCACAGGTCGGAGCACACATGGGTGTCCAGGAAAGATGGGTGAGCTAAAGGGTGCTCGATACTGGATAGAAAACACTCTTCACACAGACGATACATATGGAATTAGCTCAAATTGGCAAGTTTCAAATATATTGCAAATGAGCTAAATAGAAAATATTAATATATTTTAATTTTAAAATATTAAATTTCAAATACCAAATCATGCTACTACTATACATCGGATACTACGTACATTTACATATCTATTTGACAACTAGCCTTGATCGAAAGTTCTCTCTCATTACCTGAAGGGGTAATTAACTATAGGGGCTTGCGCCAATAGAAACCTGAACTTAGATCATAAAGTCCTCGCAAAATGAGGGTGAAATCTATGGGTAATATTTTATTCAAATAAACTTTTGTACTTATGACAGAGTTGTTATGACATAATTGTAGATTTTTTATAGATGTTCTGAATTCTAGATTTTTTTTTATATAAATGAAATTAGATAGCTCTATTTTTTTTAATTAAAAAATAAATGAATATTTTTTCCAAATTAAATTCTAGAGCATCACACTTACATATTCCCCCTCCGACCTTCACCAACCAAATATGATCCCACCGATCATAATTGTACGACTACAATTCCACTGACCTCTATCGCACAACTACGATCCCTCTGACCTTAGTCCCCCAATTACACAATCCACCTACTTTAGTCGCCAAACTATATTCCTTCTAGCCTTTGTTGCTCAACAACTATAATCCTCTGACCTATAACCTCTTGATTATTATCTCCTAGCTACCCCAACACCTATTGGCTTCACCCCTTACCATCATCATTTATTATAAATTCCTGCTAAACAACTCATCCACTTTTAACCATATAATATATACTTGATTATTGTCTTCCTCCAAAAAGGGCTTCACTTATAACCAAATACAAATTCTAGTGAATCATTTAAACTAGGTCCAACCCAATGATTTTTCTCTTTCCACGATTTTCTATGTAAAAAAATCTAATGTCTCTTATAATTTCCAAACCTCCTCTCTCTCGTATATGTGTATATGCTTGATCTTCATGCAAAGTTAGGACATTCTCCGATATATGAGATGCATTCATAACCATTAATTTTTTATGTACAAGGTGAATGATAGAACAAGTCATCGACTATCACCCAATGTTCCCAATCAACTATATCATATGACACATATCAACTACCAACATTTAATACATTCCATCCCAATCTTCGATCTTCACTCCTATGAGGAGAATGAATCTGATAGATTACTGTTCAGATTAACCATACTGGTCAACTGTAAAACGGAAAATTAAAAGAAAAAAAGGGAGAGATTGCTGTTCAAATTAACCGAGCCCACAACTCTACTGGAGGCAACAATCTAAAGTGAATGCTAAACGCTCGTTTTGAGCGATTCACC
This sequence comes from Dendrobium catenatum, assembly GCF_001605985.2. Lineage (NCBI taxonomy): Eukaryota > Viridiplantae > Streptophyta > Magnoliopsida > Asparagales > Orchidaceae > Dendrobium > Dendrobium catenatum. The sequence goes on along the minus strand of NW_021318832.1, from coordinate 5,444,076 downwards.
CTTTTGGAAATTATGAACCCATTGATTAATCATCCCAACAACCTCATAGCCCCCACTTGGGTTACAAACTTACGCCACTAAGTTCGGCAACGACTTGTTCTTATGCTAACATACAAAAACATGAAAGATTTTTTCTATTTCACGATATGGGACTAAAATGTTCAGAATCAAGTTTTAACTGCAGCAATTTACCCCAAAAAAAATCAAAACTTAGATGAACATCTTTTATATTGAACCATGCCAGCAAAATGCATTAATACAGTTATTAGATACGTACACTAAATTACAATAGAATACAAAGACCGTGGAGACTTGTTTGTATATTTCTTTATCAAAAGAAAAGATCCCTAAATTGGATATCAGAAACGCGTTTGGGATAATCTCTTTAGATTGAAATGTAAGAACATTACGACAGATAATAACGCATAACCAGGGATGAAATTAATTCTGGCAAATGCTGTTTTATTGAACTGGAATTTGAATCTGATAACGGCTAATTAGTAACTCTCTCAAAAGCACCACCAACCTGCATATGAAGCCACTCCGTTGCAGGTCCTTGTTGAACGTATTCTCTCGATGGCTGTGAGGCGTACGCCAAGCCAGATACGTTCTCATATGCCTGACCTCCGAACTGAAACTCAAAAAAGATCAGCAAATATTCAGTCCACTGTAAATGGCTGAATCCTACAAGTAAGGCTTCGTTTAGGATGGCTTTTTTTCTGATTCGTAAAGCAATTTTATAGTACAAAAAATTTAATTTTTGTATAAGAAACAGAAAGAAAGCCGTCCCAAACGAAAGCCTAAATCAGTAGACTTACATCTTTGGAGGAGAAGCCCTCCAACAAGCCAGTATTAATCCGAGAATCAACAGCTTCTAGTTTCATTGAAAGGAACTGCGGGGGGGTAAGAAAGTCAGTTGGAGCAAAAGCCAAACCAAAAATAAAATCCAGGAGGACGCAAAGGCAGAAAAATGTGTAGTACCTCAACCTGACGCTGCAATGCCTGGATGTAGTTTATGATCTCATCAAGCACGGATGCTTTACCAATCACCTGCTTAAAAGAAAATTTAAAGTAAAATTCTCATACAATAAGTACAAAGCATTATGTGCATTTCCTAATCAAGTGAAGATTTCTACTGAGAAGATGATTATCATGTGTGGGTGAGTTAACTGTATATACCTTGTTACATCCAGGAACTAGATCTTGAAGAATCTTCATTCGCTCACTTATCTTCTCTCTCCTAGCCTGTTATTGTAGAAGTCCAGTAAAATGGATATGATAACCAAAGGAATGAGTAGAGAAATCAACATAAATTGTCCGTTTGAATGCTAGTTAAGTACTTAAATAGAGAAAATTAAGATTATACACATCAATATATGGTAATGAGGCCTTACTCTCTCAGCCAAGCTGTGGCTGTCAGTCGCCTGACCTCTTCTGGCTCTCACATGAATGTAGTCCTGCTTTGGTGGTTCGGAAGGTTGATCTAGCTTATTACCACCAGAAGTTGCTTCAGCATCCACTTTTGATTCAACGTTTTCATCTATGGATTTTCCCGTTTTTAAGAGCTTTGCTTCACTATCAGCCTGCTTAAGAGCGAGTTGAAGAAATTAATAAGAAAATGTTAGACCAGCAAATAAAGATACATGACAGGGTTTCTTGTTTAAAACTTGCATATTTGAAACCTAAAAAAATTCAAAACAAACCCATGTCCATATTAGATGGGCAAGGGGTGGGGGGAAATAAAAATTAAAAAAAAAAAATCTGCCATTTCTCTCATTACACTTTAATGTCAACATATATGGTGGAAAAGTCAGAAGAAGATATCAGTATAGTTACCTTATCTAGTAAAATACAATCAAATAATTATCTAGTCATTCTCTGGCCAAAGAACATGGAAATACCATCCTTATAACAATGTTATAAAGATATACTGCTTAACCAGTGAGAGGGATGGAAGATAAAATGTCAAGTACGATAAAAAAACGACAGAAAGCACAGCATGTATAGCAGAAAAAACCTACAAGATTTATGGCCATCAACAGACTTAATCTATTAAAAATTCAGATAAGCCTTTCTACATAACGTGGTTTTCTTTTGCAGCAATTCAATAGATAGTAAACAAATCTAAAATCATGGGAAAGAAGCAGAAATAAGAAGAATGATATATCAACTTTAAACCCATGAAAATATCAGGTGATTCAACCACAGCACTACTAAAATATCCTGACACAAACATAAAATTTGAAAAATGCAAACAGTCAATCCTTAATTCAGTTGTCAGAATTTTATATTCTACAATTAACTTTTCTAATTAATTTATGCTATGAAGTCAACGTTTTTTAAGAGTAAATAATCAAAATGATTCCTATATTTTATAGGTTTATCCATTTTAATCTCATTAATTTGATCTATTATTAAGTAGTGAGATTGATCCTAAAAAATATTCAAAATACTCTTATAAAAAAATTACCTCCAATTTTCATCCAAAGAAACAACACAGCTAGCAATGATATCAAGCTGGTTCAGATTTAATGAGTTGAATAATTAAATTAAACAGTTGAAAAAGTTTGGAACTAAAATAGATACATCTAAACAATAGATGAGCAACATTTTAATCATTTACTCCTATTTAAAACAAAAATGCAAAATCCTTATTTAAGATTTTGTTTTCTCAGATAAAATTTCCCCAAACATCTTCATCCTCATACTTATTTTTCGGGAGATTCTCTAATCTAAAAACAGCCCAAATCCATTCCCTTTAAATTATTTTATTGTCTAATCTCAAATTTCAAAGAGTATTTAGGTTCATGTAAACTGTTAAACTATCAGCAAAATAAATACATAGGCATATCTGAACTCAGATCAGATGACTAGCATCATTAAAAATAGTGGTGAAACTATGGAGGGGTAAGGTTGGCTCTCACCCCCGCTAGATCCAAAAAAAAATCTACGTAGTTATGTATAATATATAACCTTTACACAAATTCTTTTATAGTTACATAAATTATAAAAGCCTTGTCCCCCCCCCCCCCCCCCCCCTTTCCCCCCCCCCCAAATTTGGGGTAAATTCTTTATCCAACTAAATTATAAATCATAGTAGTCTGTCATAAAAATTTAGGAGTTTAAAAATGCATGGAACATTGATACAGAGACTTGGTCGAGTGAAAATATACAATAACAAAGATTATTAATAAAAAAATAAGTGCTTTGAAAGATTATGAAAAAAAAAAAATTAACAAGACATGATAATAAGAAGATATGTAAGCCAAAGGGTGTTTTGAGCAAAGCAAAGGATGCAGCTTTTCTATTATAGGCTTGCTTACTAACGAAGAAAAAAAAGAGAGATACATAGAATAGTTAAAGTAGAAGAAAAGAGAACTAAAGATGTTGATCAAATTAAATGCATTAAAAACAATGATAGTTGAATCTCAAAAAAAAAAATGAAGGCATCAAGGAAAGATGGAAGTGTTATTCTGAGAAATTATTACATATGAATTTTAAGAAGAAAATTATTTTAGATGAGCATAATGAATATAAAAATAAAGTAAATTATAGATTTATCTTAAAAATTAAGTTTAATTAGCTCAGAGGATTTATGAAGCTAAATTTTTAGGTCCATATGAGTGTGTAGTGATATTTGGACAATTACAAAGAATAATAAAATAGTTTGATTAAAAAAATTCAATGGAATATAAAAGATTAAGAGGATGTCAAATAATTGGCCCTAAATATTTATTATAAATCATCAAGAATAAATGAGATGATCAACATTATAAAAGTTTTAGAGGAATCAAACTTACAAGTCATATAATATGATACCATGGGTGACTAATGAAAAATTATAGAGTTAAAAAAGATCATCATATAAATTATTTTAATGAAGTTGATAAGACATTTGATCATATACCCAGGTATCAATTTAGAGTGCATTAAGTAAAAAAGATTTGAATTAAAGGTATGTTGAAATTAATAAGAAAATATATGGTAAAAAACTGACGAGTGTTATAAATCATTGTGAAGTGCTATTTCTAAAAGAATTAGATTAAAAGAATCAACATTAAGTTCATAAATTTTTATCTTAGGTCTGAAGATTCTTATAAAGGACAATCAAAATGAGAACTTAGTGAATACTTTTTGCATATAACATAGTTCTTATCGATTAGGCATCTACTAAAATAAGTGAAAAATCAAAACACTGATGAAAATGTTAATAAAATAGATGACTTATAAATAGTTGAATAAAAATTAAATGTGAGGCGTGCATTATGTTAATATTTATAGATTAATATGATCAAAAAATAAAGTGATGCATATGTGTATTAGTAGGTTTAAATGACTTAGATTAATTATATGGAAGTACAGAGATATAGTTGAGGATATATCTTCAAAAGTTGAAACTGTGTTTAAAATGAAAACTGCCTCGATAATATTATGCAAATAAGAAGTAAACTTTGTAACGACAGCTAGAGTTCTACATTAGTTTTAAATGTTGGCTAATTACTTCCTATATTGCATGATTCACCATGAAAACGTAGGAAATAAGTGCTAGATGGATATCAGTTGTCTTTTTTTTAAGATTAATGAAAGAATGGAAATACCTATCAAATGTAGAGTCAATTTTCTAATTATTGAAATAGTTGTTCCCTTCAAAAATATGAATGTATTAAATGAAGGCTATCATAAAATTTTAAATAAAGGTCATCACGAAGCATTATTAAGAGCCTACTATAAAATCCAAGCCAAGCATTATCAGAAAAGTATATAATATAAACTATAAAAGATTTCAATGATGGCTAATCACTAATGTTGGAAGTTGAATTCTTCACTATAAAAATACACATAATCCTCATTTAAAAAATATCCCATAATCACAAGAAAATAAATAAAATGAGAAAAGAGAAAGGAAGAAGGGAAGAAAGGAAGAATTTTTCACAGTATTTAAGAGAACAGAAGGAGAAGAATCATCACTGCCTTCTTCTCTACATACAACACTTGTCTTCACAACAGGTGGTTATGTTCTTTCTAAGTCGTTAAACACAGACAAAGTAATATCTTTGTGCTTATTCATATGAAGTGAAATCTCTTAATGTACCTCTTTTGAAGCTTAGATTACATTTGATATATGTGCGGCCGTGAATGTAGGTGAATCTCATTGATATTTTATTTGAGATCTTTGGTGCTTTTATTCTATCATCTTCATTTAATTTTTTGCTCAATATTTTGATCACTATCCTAGAAATTGATATCAGAGATTTGGGCTAAAAAACTTTCAAATCCAAGCATACAGCACGGGAAGATCAAAATCAATAAATTTGATCGATAAACTTCGCCTTCAACATCCTCAACGAGATGATAATAACATGTCATAAAGACACTCTATGATATATATTAAACCTTCGCAGTCAATAATGTACATATAATGAGCAAGTTTTTTAATCTCCAGATGTCCGAAGACCTTTGATCACCGATCACATCAATGAGTTCAACTCAAGCACAAGGTAGTTGAATTCTGTGAATATCAAGTTCAATGATGTATGGCATTTAAAAAGTTAGCAGTAGTTCATATACATCATTCACACTGAAGCTCAATATTGTCAAATATTTTATCCTTAGTAAGGATATCAAATGATGCAAGAAAGGTGAAAACACATCATCTTCTATTTTAAATATTGAAAGCAAGAGTCTATCTAAGAGTGTTGGCAACAATAAATGAAGCAGGTCAAAATTTCGTTGCAAGAAGCTTCAATTAAATTACAATAAAAGCAAATCTTGAGATTGCCCACATGGACGTTTGTATTATGGCAAGCTTAGCCACATAATAAAAGAGTGCCAAAAAAAGAGGCATAAACAATAGCCAAAAGCAAAAAGAACAGAATAAATGTCACTGTAGAAAAAATTCAGGATGCATCAATATTAGGCGCCTATCAAATGGAGACATAGATAAGAGACTGATGTGCAATTTTTCATTCTTTTTCTAATAAAGATCTAATGAGGAACTCTTGCACATATAACTAAAGAAAAGTATTCCTTACTAATGATTAGCCCTTGAATATTGTGGGCATTAGAGATGTGATAATCAAGATAACAATGACAAAACTTCGAAGCTAAACAAATTCTGGCATATCCTGGACTTACGGAAAAATATGATCTCCATCTAACAATTAGCTACAAAAGGATGTCATCCATTTTTCACTTTGATACATAGAAAATGACAAAAAGTGTTTTGGCGATTGCTCGAGGCAAAAAGGCAAGGTACTCTTTACACCACCATCAATATAGGAACAAGAGCTACCATTAATGCAGAGATAGATTCAAAAGTATGGTATCAAAGGCCTGGCCAAATGAGCGAGAAATGCCAAAAATTCTTCACTCCAAACATAAATTCTAAGTTTAAAATATTCCAATGAAGAATATTTAAAGTGAGGTAGCATAGTGCATATGCTTTTTTCTAAATTACAATTCAAATTGATGAGATCATTATTAAACTAAGGATAAAAAAGTTAAACTAATAAGAAAGTATTTATAATATAAAGTGCAAAGTATTAGTACAACCAAAATTTAAGTTGGTTTTTTATTACTATAAAGTATCTTAGATCTATTAAATAGAAGAATATATATATATAATGTCAAAATTAAGGTTGGGAGGTTAAAAAAGATGAGTGCCTCAAGAGTAGCATTAAGACTAATATATAAATTTTGCAAAATAATAATTATGTCACCTAAATTGTGCAGATCTGAGTGCTAACAAGTAACGAAGATATTAATAGGTAAGTTGACCGTAGCATAATAAAAATGTTGAGATGGATATGTGAAAAAACTAAAAAAGATGGATCCGAAAAATAATTTATATAAAAGGAATGATGACTGTAGCAACTATTGAAGGTAAGACAACTAAAAGTAAACTTAGTGGTTTAGGCCTATCCGCGTATATAATAAAAAGTAGAAGTTGTACCAATAATGTAGTTACATGAAATTAATGTCAAATGATTAGGATTACATAGAAGATAACTTAGATTGAACTTGTACAAAATTACTTTCATAAAATTGGTCCAACTCCTCATGAAACACAAGAGACAGTTGAAGAATGAGTCTTCATAAAGTTAATTAAAAATAATTGGCAGACGCAAATGATAATGATGATGATGCTGACTCTATATAAAGTTACCAAAGCTAGATGTTGATTGAGCAAATGCATTTTTCCTTGTGCTTTAGCAAGCATATAACAGAATGAACATATCATTGTCTTATACGATAGAAATTATTGTTTTAATGAACATCAATATCCTAAGTAATTTTAAAAGAATTATGTATTGTCTTAAAAACCCACAATGAAGGGTGAACCTAGTATCTACAATTATAATACCAAAATCATAAACTCAACAAATTTTGTGATGGGGACATCAGATCGTGGAAGGTTTATCAGAGACGTGGTCGCCGATCTACGGCCACGCTCGTGTCTTTATATTTCTGAGTCATTGGTGTATTTTATTATTCATGTACTTTCTTATTTGCTTAGGTGTCTTTTGTTATTTCTCTTTGTACCCCTCTTATGGGAGTTGTCGTATGTAAGCCCAAAGGGCAATTGAGTCTTTTATTTTTTGAGTCCATTGTACTTGGCTATATATAGCCCTTTGCTTATTGTTTCATGGGAAATGAACGATATTATGATAATTTTCCTACACTTGTGCTTTGAGAGCATTTGAGAGTTCTTGGAGAGAACTTTGGAGAGATCCCTAGGAGAGGCAAATCGGATCACCCACCAATCTTGGAGACGGCCGGGTTCGTAGTTTTGCTCTTTATTTTCTTTTCTCTTTATTCCTCTCATCAATCTTCACATAATCGCCGGATCTCCATTGCTCCGAACCCCTTTCCCCATCCTCATATCTACGGCCAAATCCCTCCCCAACTCCCCCATACCGCCGGCCCAACACTTAGCCACCGCCGCCCTCTCACTCCGTTTCCCATTGAAACCCTTGCCTAATTTGGGTAAATTAATTTTGGGGAAGAGTTTCAAATTTTCAAATTCAACTAATTTGAAATTTGAATTCTTTCCTAATTTATCATTCTATTTTTGGAAAGTTACTAAATTAATTTTATTTGAATTTCAAATTCAAATAGAATTTATTTGTTTATTTCCTAAATCCTAATCCCAAATTAAGTAACCACAATTGAGTGCATTAAACCCATATTTCCCCCATGGATGCCGCCGGCCCCCTTCACCTCCAGCTTGACTTTAATTAATAATTATTGCCTATTCTCCCCATATTGCTTTTGGAAATAAATTTCAAATCTCGTTACATTGCCTCTAGCAGATTTTTCTTAAGCCGTATTTCCTATTCTAGTTCCCAAATCAATTCACTGATTTAGGAATAGAAAATCCCTCAGATTTCCTCTCTATCCCGCCGCCCTTCCTTTTCCTCTCTCCTTACCCGACCACCTCCCCCCTCTCATACCTCTCTTCCACTTCAATACCTTGCTGGAATGAAAGCTTAAATTCTCCTTCCAATTCCCCTTGCTCCTGCCCAGAATCCTAAGATTTCTCTCAGATTTTGGCTCCAAAATCTAAATTTATTTTCAGATTTTTGGAATGGATAATTTCAGATTTTTGGAAGGACACTTGGAGCTCGCTCTTTGCCGCTACTTGAGAGTTGTACCTTGTGTCACAGAGATTCTACCTCCCTTCATCCATGAATGGCGGATCCGGAGACTGAGTATTGGATAACTTGGGACGAAGACGGCTTCACCGACATCCTACGTTCCACCTTCTTAGACGTGAATCTTGAGATTGACCGTACCGTTGAAGGCTACGTGGAGCGCATCCAAATTGCTTTGACGGAAGCCATTGACGAACACTTTGAAGGCGTCGAGTGGAGGATCTCCACCTCTCCCTAACGAAGGTTTCTTTTTTCCCTTGCATCTTATTCCTTTTAGTCTAAATTCTCATTGGTTTGATTGCAGTCACAACGGACTCTTCCAATTGCTCTTGCTTAAGCTTAGTCATCGTAGGATTTGAGCGCACCTCGATGCATCCTAATTCTCATTGTTAGATTAGGGATTAAATTGAAAACTACTACTAGGTGTTGTGTTAATTTTTCTATTTATTTTGGAAGTTTCAAAACTCATAGCATGTGATTTAAACCTAAATGGATAACTCCTAATCGTTTTGAATCGTTGTTTGAATTCGCTAGTAATTTTGTTCTTGAATTATTCAAATCACGAGTTGTGCAAACTCCTTTTTAGTTAAATTGCATTTCATTTACATAGTTCTGCATCATTTTGATTACAAGAAATTTGTTCTAAATGCTATAAAAATGGAAATAATTTACTCTTCTTTCAATGAAACTTTTATCCAACACATCCTCTAGTCGTAGCATTGGAAAGTGATACTTGCTCGTGAACTTATTGATGGCATGAATACACGTATACTCCAACTCTGGGATCACGCACATACTAAGGTAATGTTGTATAAGTTGTTTTCCCAGCAATTCACTTCAAATAATTTGTAATACATTGTGCTCTTTAGGACTCATTTTACAGGGAGCAAGGCTTGCGAGGAAGCCCTTGGTGTGACGACTATTTGGTGCTGGACAGTTTATAAAGGTGGAAGTTCAAGCAGTAGCTCTGTTGGACTGATATCAGACTACTGTTCTCATAAGGCTTGAACTAACTTGGGAGAGAATGTTGTCTAAATGTCAGAATCGACAGCCACCAATACAAACATGGTTGAAGCATCATTGTAACTTTGTAAGCAACCAAAAGATTGGAGCCCAATGCTACAATCAGAGCTAAAGCATCTCGATTTCTTTGAGAGTTTGATTCAAATGGGGTTGACAAAAACCAAAATTTTCATCCCTTTCATTCAAAAAAGGTAATTAATGGCCTGACAACCGTTCAGCGCTCCCATGTCAAATTGCCAAGGATAGCATGATATAATATGGCAAACATTCAGCACACCAATGAGACTTCACAATAAAAACATTTTCCAATGGAGAATGCCACGGGACATCAGAAACCAATGTCTTGATTCCCTTTCAAACCCGACTAATTTTGTAATTATGCAAATATTGTGAAATTTTTTAGAGAGTAAGGCTTTAACCACAATGCTTGAGATTATATTTTAGTATATCCACTATCAATCAAGAGTTTGCATTCCTTGCCATTAATGGGGCACCGCATTCTAAAGATTGTGCCTTTTGCATGGCCACTTGTTGGCATGGTGCAATCATAATTTATTCAAGAAAATACGAAAGAAAAACTCTGTTGTTTTCCTATAATTTCTCCACAACATTTCTAGTGATAGAGATCTAAATGATTGTTTTCTATTTTTTTCCTCAATGAACTGCAGTTGTTTTTATTTAGACATTCATTCAATTTCAATCAAAGTTGAAAACAATAAAAGAACTCGAAGGTCTTCTGCTTTGTATAAGTATTTTCACGTCTATATAATGGGCTGGCTTGTTGTCCGGGTTTGTTGGGGCTTTGTCAATTGACTCAATTGAATGAAATTCAAGGGAGCTAATCTGATGGACCGGCTGATTTGATTGGAAGTAAATTAGGAAGTTTTCTAATCAAGAGGGAGCTATTTAGAAAGGTTCTTAATCAAAGGAGAATTGTTTAAGAAATTTTTAATTACAATTGGAAGGAAATTATTTAGAGCAATAGATCTAATTTGAATTCAAAATCTAAAGGGGAATTATTTAGGGAAAGGGAAAAAGAATCAAGGGGAAATTTAGGAAAGTTTTAATTACAATTGAGAAATATTTCTATTTTTATCGGCGTATTAGTAAAACCAAAGTTAGAGAAGCTTTAAAGAAAATGAAGGGTGGAAAAGTTGTTAGACCTGATGATATCTCAAGAGAAGTACTATGGAGAGTTTTTGAAAAGAAAGGAGTTAATAATGTTTATATTCAAATCATTAAAGATATGTATGAAGGAGCTATTACTTGTGTTCAAACACAAGGTGGTTTGACCAAGTATTTTTCCATTTCAGTTGGATTACATCAAGGATCAGCCTTAAGCCCATATCTTTTTGTGTTAGTCATGGATGTTCTCACTAGAAATTTGCAAGAGGATGTACCTTGGTGTATGTTTTTTGCTGATGATATTCTTCTTGTTGACAAGACTAGAGAGGGAGTTAAAGGTAAACTTAAATTATGGAGGTCAACCTTAGAGTCTAAAGATTTTCGTTTAAGTAGATTTAAAACTAAATATACGGAGTGTAATTTTAGCAGTAATAAACCTAGTGAGGGGATTGTGACTTTGGGCAATCAAGTCATTAATAAGAGTACACGTTTTAGATATCTTAGATTTATTGTTCAGATTGATGGTGAAATTTATGGGGATATTACCAGTAGAATTCAAGTTGGATGGTTGAAGTGGAGGAATGCATCGGGCTTGTTGTAAGATAGAAAAGCCCCACTTAAACTTAAGGGAAAATTCTATAAGATGGTTGAGACCTGCAATGCTTTATGGTATGGAATGTTGGCCATTAAAAGAGAAGCATAATACAAAGTTAAGTGTTGCAGAGATGAGGATGGTCAGGTGGATGAGTGGATTTACCCTTAGAGATAGGATACAAAATGAACATATACGTAAAAAGGTTGGAGTAGCTCCAATAGAGGATAAGATTAGAGAGAGTCGACTTAGATGATTTGGTCACATAAAATGGTGGCCTTTCGATGACCCGGTTAGGAAAGTAAAGTTATTAGATTTTACTTATATTAAAAAAGGGAGAGGTAGACCTAAAAAGACTTAGTTATAAAATATTAGAAATGATCTTTCTCCATTAGATTAAACCCAGAATTTGAATTTTAACATGACACCATGGAGAAAAATGATTCATGTTGTTGACCCCACATAGTGGGACAGGCTAGATGTTGTTGTTGTTGTTTAATTACATTTAAGAGGAAATTATTTATGGCAAGAGATCTAATTTGAATTCAAAATCTAAGAGGAAATTATTTAGGGAAAAGGAGATGATTTGGGAGGGAATTAAGGGGAGTCTATTTAAGGCAAACTATGTTGTTATTTTGACAGGAGGTGATTTGCGTTTGATTTTTTTTTTAAAGGCTCTAACCGACGGCTAAGGATTTGGGAGAGTCGGGTATTCCTCTTCTATTAAAGATCCAATTGTATCTTGCATTGCTTTCATTTATATTTCAATAAAAATGATCTTTCTTCCTAGTTTTCTCAATTTCTACATCCGCATCCGCTTCCTCTCATAATCATCATGATATGAAAATTGGATTTGGTTATGTTGATGATGCTCTATTCACTATATGTGTTCCGGTATGAGGGGTTGTCCGTGAAAGCTTTTGGTGAGCTACAACTTGGCATTGTAAGGAAAGTTGACAACCTAAGATAACGACTAAACAAAGTTCATGTTTAGGCTGCCTTGAATCTCTTCATTAAGCCTAATACAACGAGAAACCAATTGACTATTAATCTCACTCAAATTTTCGTAGCACTAAATTAATAAGATTCATTCATATAGTTACTAACACGCCTCTAATGTTGATATTGCAAATAGAGCACCTATTCAAATAACTAGATCAAAAGTGACCACACAACAACTAATTCATTTTAAGCCAATTTGGGATAAGTACCTTGCCATCTCACTACGAAGATTGTAGAAGTAGGTTCAACAAACACCAGCTACCCTTCTTAGTTTACGCCCTATGTATTTACTTGCCTTCCAAACCAACTCTTCAATTACTTGAACAAGTTTCAGATGATTGTTCCTAGCATTAATAATCTGATATATGTGTAACTGGTTGTCAAGTAAAAAAGATATGAAGTCTTACCTAAAAATCGAAATGTTACCATTCACAAATTTCATTTATATGTTGCAGGTTTGGCATCGATTGGGATTCATCATCTACCTTTGAGTTAAAAAAATCAAACCTCTAACGAGAGTTTTGTCTTCGTCAAATTCACCAAATTCAAATTGAGCTAGTGTAAACTGCCGTCAGGTGCACCATTAGTTACAATGCACTACAAGGGTTTCGCAATGAATAGGAATGGTGCCAAGCCTGTCGACATTGTGGTTAACTTTGTGATTTCTCCCTTCTTGAGATTTTGGAACTATTATTGCATCTCGGTAATAAATCGAAGGAATTTGGTGGCAAAGTCAACCTTCCATTGTTCGAGGCTAGATCGGGTAGCCCGCATAGAGCTTCCAGGCAATGATCAACATTGGTTGTCGGTCATTTGTTGCCTTCCACCATTGCAATCCAATGCAAGGCACAAATAACACTTCAAGCATAGAAAAAAAAATAAAAGAAAGAAACAGACCACAACAACAAGCAGCAGCAATAATTCTATATTTTCTAGGTAAAAGATACCATGGCATATTTTCTAATAATCATATTGATGTGATACATTCAAGAATTGCACGTGAAATTCATTAAGAATCACAAAGTTGATCGTCTATGACGTCCACAAGAGTAGGAAGAATGCGATTCAGATAGTCTTCAATAGTGTCGTCGAATCCAAATCCGACGTCGAAGAACTCAGAACGGGTGATGTGGACGTCGCCGTAGATATCGTACACGAATCCACTATCAAGCTCGGGATCCGCCATGCATAATTGAAATGGAGAGGGGAGGCGTCGTCGTCTCCTTTCCTTGGCTTCTCAATTCACAAGAGAAGCAAGATGGGGCGGCGGGAGCAAGGGGAAGAAGGGAGGCCAGCGGGTGCAAGGGGAAAAGGCTAGGGTTGGAGAGAAGTGTTAGGGAATTATGGAGGGGATTAATCAAAAACTGAAATTTAATTTCAGTTTTGATTAGATTAGGAGGGATTTGTCTTGAATTTTGAATTTCAAATCAAATGGAATTAAGGCATTGATTGGGGAATTAATGGGGGGTTTAAGGAGGGGGAGGCATATATGGGGCCGGCGGTTTCATTAGAGGAGGGAGGGAGGTTTTAAACTCAAAACCCGAAATTAATTTCAGGATTTTGAATATAAAGGGTGAGAAATTAATTGGAAATCAATTTGATTTCAAATTTGGGGGAAGGGGAGTTAAGTAGCAATTAATGGGATTAATTCCCACTAAGGGCCCAGCGGCATGCTAAGAGGAAGAGAGAGGGAAATCCAAGAGGAAAGGTTTCCAACTTTAGGACGATGACGTGGAAATAAAAATAAAGACTCCGATTTAATTTAATTTGAAATTGGAACTTATTCAACAACTTTCCTAAATTGGATTTCCAAATTTGGAAAGAATTTGAAAGTTCAAATTCAAATTTCAAAATCGAAGCATGCGGAGGGGAGGATCGGACGGGTGGGAGAATTCGCTGGCAAGGTGACCGGCCGTGGCCTTGGAAGTGGCCGGCGGCGGGTTTCTCCGGAGGCGTCGGCAACAAAGGCTTGGGTAGGGGCTTTCTTGGGGTGGTAGAGGGAGAAACGGTTGAGGAAAATATGAACTAGGTGATAAAGAAAATAACCACGAGCCGCGGACTCTTCCAACGACTGGTGGGCCTTGCGATTTGCTCCCCTTGAGCTCTCTTCCCTCTCAAGCACTCATGCTAGAAAAGTAGAAATAAAACATCAATTTTCATTCAAAAATTCATTAGCTTTTACAAAGCATGAGACCCCTATAAATAGGTCTTAAAACATGAGGAAATAAAAGTACTCAAATGTCCTTTGGGCTACAATAAGGCAAGACTCCCCATAGAGGTAAACTAGGAAATAAAAATGCCAACTAAATAAAACATGAAATAAATAAAAAATAAAGGCTTTGAATCGTAGCCGTCGATCTGCGCTGTCTCCGGCGATTCACATGCTTGAACCTCTGATCGATGTCCACATCACATATATAACCCTGCTTTGACACAATGCATAAAATTAGGTGTGTTGCCGCCTGGAACATTTGCGGCGGTTTAGAGAGATAGAGTTTAGCATCCTAGCTTTATATGAAGATCTAGCACACACATATATGAGAGAGAAGGATGCAAGAGATATAAAAGACACCATGATTATTTATGTGAAAATCCCCAAAAAAAGGAGAAAAAACATGGGGACTTGCCCAATTTGAATGAATAGTATTTGTTGTTAATTACAAATGATGCCCTTCATCGGGAGAAGGCGTTGGCTCAATGTAACAAATATACATCACATAGAGCACTTTACATAGTTAGGGTTGGAAGAATACAATGTCATGAAAGTTGTTCTCAAGATAACGTTGTTCTGTCCATTTAGTTAGCAGGACCGTAGTTGAGTGATAGAGGTCGGAGGTACCATATTGGGGTGACGGAGGTGGGAGGGACCTTAGTCGGCAGGCAACAGAGGTTGGAGGGACCCGAGTCGATGGGCGAAGGGTAGTCGGAGGGAATGGAGTCGACGAGCGACAGTGGTCGAAGGGAATGAACTCGGTGGACGACGTTGGTAGGAACGAACATAGTCGGTAAACGACAGTGCTCGGAGATACACAAGTCGACGGGCGACGATGGTTGGAGGTACTAGAGTCAGCAGGCTACGATGGTCGGCGTGACCAAAGTCAAAGGGCGTAAGTGGTGGAAGGGACCGACATCGACTTACAGTGGCCGCATGGAACTAAGTCGGCGGGCGACGGTGGTCGGAGGGACAGTACTCAATGGGTGACGGTGTTCAAAAAGATCGTAGTCATCTGGCGAGGGTGATAGGAGAGACTAGAGTCGGCGGGCGACGATGGTCGGAGGAACTAGAGTCAACGAGTGACTATGGTCAAAGAGATTGTAGTCGACGAGTGATAGAGGTCACAGGCATCAAAGTCAGCGAGCAACGGTGGTAGGAGGGACCATAGTTGGTGGGAAAAGGTGGTCGGAGGAACTGGAGTCGGTTGACGACAATGCTATGAATGACCAGAGTCAGTGGCGATAGTGGTTACAGGGACTAGAGTTGACGTGCGAAGGTGGTCAAAGAGACCAGAGTCGACGAGCGACAATGATCGGAGGGACAGTAGTCGGCAAGCGATAGTGGTCAGAGGGACTTTAGTTGGCGGTCGACTATGGTTGAAGGGATCGTAGTCAACGAGCAATGTTGGTCCAAGGTTTTTTTTTAGTGTTAGCAGTTAGCACATAAATTTTTTAAAAGCAGTAAAAATTAATTAAATAAAGTTATAATTATTATTTAAAAATCAAAACAGTAAAAAAAATTATGTCAAATAAAATCTTATTAGTCTATTATGATTCAATTCTAAACTAAACTATCAATCATAAAAACTCTCTGAGTTTGATCATCATTAATATTGTGTAGAAAAGAAGGCCCATCTAAGAATATTCTTTTTGTCAACGTGGCCATTTATATTATAACGGTCAAATTGTACTATTTTCAGCCTGATACAGCATCACAAAATTAGCTTGATCGGGCACAAATCTCGAGGCGAAAGCTAGTTGGAAACTTCAAAAATTAATTCCGAGAGCACCCCAACTCCGATTTCAGCAAGCTTATAGTCGAACTGAGCGTCTCGGAAATACGAACTCAACGACACCAAGATCAACCCAATCCAAGCCC
>NW_021318832.1:5403231-5426777 GCF_001605985.2 Dendrobium catenatum | reverse complement strand
TTTTTTTTATAATATGCTTCAAGATTCGTCTCGATCAAAGCGATTTTTTGGTGATGTATCAAGGTGGATGCAATAGAATTGAGAAAGGAATGTAGCGTGTTGTCCAGCAGAAATGTCTACATCAATTGCATATAGTTACTTAGGCTTGATTAAAGCTCAAATCTGACAAGAAGATTAATAAACAAACTTGAATAAAATTGTGACACTCACATCATTCAAGCTTAGCTCGAGCTATACAATAAAATAAACGATCAAGCTTTAACAACTTTATACTACGTTCAGCTCTGTTCATTTAAACCTAATCTATAGGTTTTAGTTGCCAATCTAGTCGGACAACTGTTCAACAAGGTTGACCCTAGTCCAGATGCCATATTTTTAGCCAACTCCTCGCTTAAAATGATGAAAAAGGAGGGATATGGGAATCTGAAGACGTAAAAAAACTACAAACTATGAAAATGTCAATGGGCAATGATGCCCACTACAGGCCAGTAAAGTTTCGACTTCCAGAAGTCATTGTCACCAAGGAAAACGCTAAGACGATAAACATAAACTAAAGCAGCTGCAATAAAACTAGTCATCTGTCACCATCAAACAAGGATCTACAAAACAGCAACAATAAACAAATAATAAAATAAAATAAAAATTCACATCCCTACACAAAAGATTCCACCAGATCTCACAATATTACCCCACAATCGCAACTAAACTAAACCCTAGATATTGAAAACCGTCAAATCACAAACCAATCGTCAAGGATTACCAAGTTAAATACCAAATCAATGCCACCACTGCTGGTAGAAACGAATTTCGAAGAATCCTCCTCCGACAACGCATTCGCAGCTGCCGCCGGCGGCCCGGAATCCCGACGCTTCTTACTGCTCCGATTTCCCACGCTCTGCTCCGTCACCGTCGATTCTCCCGCCGACGCATCTCGGTGGCCTAATCCAGCAGCCGTAGCCCTAACTGCCGACGAAACTCCCACCATTGGAAACTGCCACATCTCCGGCATCGCACTCTGCGAGATCAAAGACGAAGGATCCATAAGAAGAAATCAACGAACCTACGTTGAATCACTCTTCACATCAACACCGAACTCCGCATTATTGCGTATGCTTACGCCCAGATCTTGTTCGGCAAGCGAAGGAAGAGAGCACTGGAGCTGTCAGACGGGTAGAGGGAGCTGAGTGGGGAAGGGTTTTGGTTTATTTTCTGTGGGGTTTGGTTTCCTTCCTTTTCTCTTTCCACTGATGAGCGGTAACAATAAATGAAGCGGTTTTCTACATACACGCCTTCTTTTACCTTATTTATGCTTATACCCTTTCTGTTGTGCAAATAAATTTCAAAATCATCCTCATAAATCCAACAAATGAAATACATATGGTCCTTTCACTACATTATTTATCGATATAATAATTTAGTTGTGTTATTCAATAATTTATTTATTATTTTTTTAATAATTTAATTATAATGAGAAATAGTACTTATTGTATGAAATTATTGATAAATAAAATTAATTTTTTTTAATTTTTATATTATTATTTTTTGAAATATAAGAAAATTATTTTATCATTCTTTATTTATTTCATATAATTTAGATGCTGATAAATCATGGTTGTACAATTATTTTAATGGATGTGTTAGGCTGGCCCAAAGCAGCGGCCTATCTTGATTTTTACTTATTAAAATAATACATGATTAACATTTTTTTTTACAATTTTGTTAAAGTATGAAGATGAAGTAATGAAATTACATAATTACCTTTTTTAATTTTAATAAAAAAAAATCTATTAAAATTCATCTAAAAGAGCAGTGTCAACCCGTTTGACATACGAGTCGGATTTAGATTGACAAATTTGACTCATTTCAAAAATCAGGTTAGGTTCGGGTTGACCCGGAAACCCAAAAATTACCCGGTTGACTCGTTTAGAAAATCGTATTCTGCTTTTATGCCTGTTCACGAGCGTCTGTGGGTTGCTTCAGACTTTTGCGACTTCCACCGTACGTCTACCACTTCCGCGACTTTCGACTTCTTCACGACTTCCGCTATCATGATTCGAGTTGCTTCCAACTTCCGCAACTTCCACCGTCTACCTGGCTGTGGCGCCAGCTAGTATGGTCGTCCATCCTTCGGTGGTCGTATGTGGTCCGCCAGTCCGTCTTCAAAGCTCCTTCATGAGGACCGTAATGTCCACACTCAGTAATTCGGAAGCTCGCCCGTGTGTTCGCGAGTCGGGTCGAGTCAACCATAACCCTCGTGGGTCGGGTCCGAGTTGGATTTCCTGACTCTTTTCCAAAAACGGATTGGGTTAGGGTCAACCCGTTTAGACCCGGGGTCAGTCCAAATTCGACCCGAACCCAACCCACATACACATTTTGACACCCCCTAATCTAAAATAGTCAAAAGTATTTTCTTATGTAATAGTCAACTCATTCATCTATTTTTTTTATTGTTTTCTAATTAAACATATTAATGAGATTTTAGAAATATTGATGATAGAGAAGATATATTATAGTGCATATAATTTCAGTTTTCTTATTTTTTTTATCTTATATATTTTAAATTTGTTTGTTGTAGAATATAGGTCATGTCATCATCGAAGTTATCTTTCTTGATTTTCATTTTCTCAATGCTCATATCATCATATGTTCAATCAACTTTTATATTTTGCTACGATAAATACAACAATATCACTAATATTTTATCAATCATTTTTTCAACGTCAAATCATAAAGCATGCACCCATCATGTACACAGTACCGGTATACAGCAAAATGATGACGTGGGACATCCTAATTCGTCTCAAGACGGCATCCGATGACCGCTCATAATAATTTCTCCCTCAAGTCACTATAACCTGTAACTTCAACTCCCACTTCCAAATGAAAACAATAAAAATCTTTTTCAAATGTGCTTGATGTGCATGCTCATTTAGTCTTTATAAATTATGTTTTGTGTTTGTCCTGACTGTGAAAATGGTAGGAGCGGCAGAGAGAGGAGATGGAGAAAGAAAACAGAAGTGAGAGAAACCGGAAAATATTATTCAAGAAGTTAACTGTACAGATACATAGGCAAGTGTATATATAGACTAAGTACAAGCGATGACCGGTTATGCCTTTGTTACATGGTGACGTGTCGGTTTCCTTAACAGTCCCCCTCAAATTGATCATTTTGTGAGCAAATGGTCAATTTGGAACGGAGATGTAGGAACCGACCGATTGGCAGAGACTTGGTAAGAATGTCGGCTAGCTGATCCGTAGAGCCGATGTGAGCTATGCGAATGTTGCCTTGTCTAATATGTCCAATTATGAAATGATGATCGATTTCTATGTGTTTCGTCCGAGCGTGGAACACCGGATTATTTGCGAGTGCTATCGCCGAGATATTGTCGCAGTGAATGGTGGTGGGTTCTGTTTGAGCAATGCCCAGATCTTGAGCCAGACGCCGAATCCATAGTACGTCCGAAGTTGCCGAAGATAAAGATCTGTATTCAGCCTCGGTGGATGATCTCGCTACCGTATTTTGCTTCTTAACCGACCATGAGATGAGGGTTGGTCCTAAGAAAGTGCAAAAACCGGATATTGATCTGCGATCTTGACTGTCAGCTGCCCAGTCGGCGTCCGTATAGGACTGAAGCCGGAGGCTTCCGATCTTGATGGGAAGGCCGAACGATAGTGTTCCTTTCAAGTAACGTAGCAGTCTTTTAAGGGCATAAAAGTCGCTGTTTCTGGGATTGTGCATTTGCTGGCAGATCGCATTCGTTGCGAATGCTATGTCTGGTCGCGTAATAGACAGGTATTGTAGAGAGCCGGCCAGCTTGCGGAACAGCTTCGGATCTGGGTACGCTTGATCATCCTGACTTCTGGACGAACGAGGCGAAGCCGGAGATGGAGCTGGCTTACAGTCGGCGAAACCTGCAAAACGAAGAATATTTTGTGCGTAGTGTGATTGAGAAAGGAAATATCCGGATGCGTTTTGATAACCTGAATGCCGAGATAGAGAGAGATGTCTCCTAGCTGTTCTAGGCTGAATTCTGCGCGGAGATGTTGTAGTGTGTCTGTCATTTTTGCGGTGTTGTTTCCAGTAATCAGGATGTCGTCTACGTATATGAGAATGAACATTTTGATGTTGTCCCGGTTGAATGTCAGAAGAGACGGGTCCGCGGTGCTAAACTGGAAACCGAGTTGCTGTAGAAATTTTGTGAGTTTGTGAAACCATTGCCTCGGAGACTGTTTAAGCCCGTAGATGGATTTCCGCAGTTTGCATACGTGTTGTGGAAATTGTGAATCTTGGAAACCTTTGGGTTGTCGCATGTATACTTCGTCATTTAGATCGCCGTGGAGGAATGCGTTTGATACATCAAGCTGTTTGATTGACCAGTTGTTGGTTAGTGCAACAGTAATTAACATACGTATTGTTACCATTTTTGCTACCGGACTGAATGTCTCGGTGAAGTTGACGCCGAATTCTTGCGAACAGCCTTGTGCAACGAGTCTGGCTTTGTAGTTTGTGATATGTCCCTCCGGATTTATTTTAGTTTTGAAGGTCCATTTGCTTCCCAATACGGGTTTGTCCTTTGGAACCGGAACCAAGACCCATGTTCCTTGTGCCTGTAGTGCCGTGAACTCATAGGTCATGGCCTGTCTCCAATTCTCATGTTTGGCAGCTTCATTGTATGTTTTGGGTGTTGCTTGGTTAGTAGTTGTAGCAGAAAGAGTGAAGATCTGTTTTGGCTTCGAGATACCAGATCGAAGCCGAGTTTGCATGGGGTGACGAACGGGAGGTACTCTGGACGAGCTGGGTGGAGTTGGCGGTATGGAACTGTCGCTGCTTGCCAGGCTGGGCTCCGTGTGAGGTATATGTTGATGTGTTTGGGAACTGGACGTCGGTTTGGTGTTTTCTGGATTGAGTGAGGATATGGTGGATGAGGGAATGAGGAGAAGCGGAGAGTAGTCTTTGTGCTGTTGCGGAGTGGGTGGAGTAGCTGCAGTTGTAGAATATGGAAACAGGTGTTCGTAAAACGTCACATGCCTTGAAATGTAGATGCGTTTGTGAATCATATCATAGCATCGGTATCCCTTGTGTTGGCTTGAGTAGCCTATGAAAATGCACTGCTGAGATCTCGGACATAACTTGGTAGAAGCGTATGGTCTGGTCCAGGGAAAACATAAACATCCAAACGGGCGTAAGTGATCATAAGCAGCATGCTTTCCGTGAAGCCGAAAGTGAGGAGTTTGATTTGAGATAGCGGACGACGGAAGACGATTGATCAGATAGTTTGCAGTTAACACTGCATCACCCCAGAAGGAGTTGGGAAGACTAGCTGCATGAAGCATAGTCCTGGTTAGTTCGATCAGATGTCGATGCTTTCTTTCTACCGTGCCGTTCTGTTCTGGAGTGTGCGGGCAGCTAATTTGGTGCTGAATTCCGTGTTCTGCGAGATAGAGGCGGAAGGCTTGCGCTGGTAAACTCGCCCCCCACCATCTGATCTTAAAAGTTTTTAATTTGAGAATTGGTGATTTTTTATTAACGCACATAAATGTTTGAAATTTAGTAAAGACCTCGTTCTTGGAATGAAGTAAGTACAGCCATGAGTGTCTCGTAAGTCATCTATGAAAATTACATAGAATCGAGAAACCGTTCAACGACGGAGAGGAGCCGGTCCCCAAACGTCCGAATGGACTAATTGAAATGGCTTATTACAGGTTGAGTTACTATGGGAAAATGAAAGTTTATGCTGCTTAGACATATTACAAGAAATGCAGAGAGCATTAGAAGTATCTAAAGAAATATTCGATATGTGTTTAGAAAGAATGTTAATCTTGCGATTGTCTGGATGGCCGAGACGTGCATGCCAGGAGATCTTGGAAGATCTAGTCGTGTGCATAGCCGCTCCTTTACTGTTGGTAGGAACCTTGATGTGATATAGTCCATTGCGAATTGGACCTCGGAGAAGAACCTGATTGTCCTGAAGATTCTTAATCACGAATTCGTTAGCAGTAAAAGAGACTGAGACATTGTTATCCGACGTTAAGCGGGATACAGATAATAGATTGTGAGAGAGAGTGGGAACGTGAAAAATGTTTTTCAGATTTAGCTTACTGTTAGAGTCGGGTAGCGGTAGGAGACCTTGTCCCGAATGCTGGATTGGGAGATGGCTTCCGTTTGCCACCGAGACAGAGTCGAATCCGCTATATGTGGTGGGATGCTGGAGGTTTTTGGCGTCGGTCGTGAGATGAGAGGAGGCCCCTGAGTCTAGTATCCAGTCCGTGGAAGGAGCGTGTTGCTGCTGTACCAGAAGGGCTCGCTGATTTGTCGGAGGTGCGTAGTTTAGGTTGCACCTATGCCAGCAGTTGATCGCGGAGTGACCTGTTTTGCCGCAGATTTGGCATTGCGGTCTGGGATTTGTGTTTCTTGAAGAAGCAGACTGATCAGCCACGGGTTGGCGTTCTGTTAGAGGCGGGCGGTAAGATGGTTTCCCCCTGTTTCTTGCTGCTTTACCTTTGTAGTTTACCGAGCGATTTGTGAACAGAGCTGTAGGCTATGAGTTCTGAGATTGATCGGTTGAAGAGACGTGCGGATTGCTGTCTTGAACGGATTATAGGTAGCTGGCAGTCCGTTTAGAATGTATAGAACTATGTCTTCGGTGTCGACGGAAGACCTAGCCGCTGCGATATTATCAACGATCTTTTTGATTTGGTCTAGGTATTTATGCATTGTGCGATCCCGCATTTGGATTTGATGGAGCTCATTTTTGAGCTGTATGACTCTGGATCTGTTCGTTGGTTGGAGACGACGCTCCAACGTCGTCCAGACATCATGGGAGGTGCGCAGCGAGATTACATATGGAAGAATGGAGGCTGATATAGTGGACAGAAGAGCGGATACCAGGTTGCGATCGACAAGAACCCAGCGAAAGTGCTCCGAAGTTTCGGATTCTGGTGGGCATTCCGTCTGACCTGTGAGATGATCCTCGTATCCATTTGCAGAGAAATGTTGAAACAACTGAAGTCTCCAGATCGAGTAGTTCTCGGCTGTGAGAGTGGTGGGTACAAGATTCTTGATATTCGAAATCAAGAACTTGAGATGGGGAGGGATCATCAGATCTGTTTCTTTCCCGGTTGACACCGTTGAGGCGTTCCGGCGAGAGTCGACTGATTCCTCTCCCGCCATTGAAGCTTAAAGAAACGCTGTTGAGCTTTACAGCTCTGATACCATGTGAAAATGGTAGGAGCGGCAGAGAGAGGAGATGGAGAAGGAAAACAGAAGTGAGAGAAACCGGAAAATATTATTCAAGAAGTTAACTGTACAGATACATAGGCGAGTGTATATATAGACTAAGTACAAGCGATGACCGGTTATGCCTTTGTTACATGGTGACGTGTCGGTTTCCTTAACACTGACGTACAAAATAAACAACCAAAAATAAATGAGCTTCTTGTTCAATGAGAACGCTCAAAAGATTCAATAGTTCTACACCAAAATATTTTGGAAGAGTAAATATAGATAAGCAAGCAATGGGCTACGAAGAATTTAGATAGAAGAATAGAAGAAGAATTTTATTAATAATTTTTTAATGAGAAGTTTTCACTTTTCAGCTTAACTTACGGCATTATGGCATTACCTATTTATTCGTATGAAAGCTAAATCTAGATATTACTATAACTTAGTAATTCTAAATTCTTCTTTATTTATTAAAAATATCCTAGATTATTCTAGCAACACAATTCTAGAATTTTCTACATTTATTTCAAATATCCTAGAATCTTCTTCATTAGATAAGACTCTTATCATGCATCGAATACTCTAGAAATATTAATAAGTGAGCATCAAATTTTTATTAGAAAGTCAGTTTCCTACAATAAATTATTCTATGTGGAGTCCAAACGGGAGAAATGTTTGGACATGGGTTTGTTCACATTGTATATAAATGTGTATATAGTGTGTATCAAATCAGTATACAATCAAGTACAGTCCAGATGATTCTTCCTGTGCGGACTGATATCAATCTTTCAGGATTCATCAATGAACAAGTCCTGCATGTACTTCCATTTAACAGATTGTATGTTGCTTATCAACTTCTAGTTGCAATTAAAATGTATAGTACCTGCAAGTTTGGTTTGCAGGCTCAAGATTTTAGGAACCAAGCTAAGGAAGAAAGCTCATCGTCCTTGTGGTATTGAACATCTGCCATGGCTTCAAGTGCATTAAATAGTTCCTTCTACAGCCAAAGCTGCGGAATTGTTCGGATTCAGGTTAGGGGAGGATCAGCGGAGAGTCGCAGCTCCATCTCCAGGTTATATATTTTCTCCGAACTCTTTGACTCAGCTGCAGCTTTTCATGGAGTATTATCCTTCACCACCTACACGCATTTATCTCTTTACTTTTCTGCTAAGGACCTTAATGACGCTGAGAGCGATTGCCTCTTTATTTTTTTATGCTTTTGCATGCATGTATGGATAGAAGGCGGCAGATTTTTCTTCATTGTAACAGCTAGGGTTTTTTTTTTTATGTTTATCATTGTTAGTTGTTTTTTTTAGCAATAATGATAGCTATTGTTTAGTTTTCAATGTGTCTTTGACTTGCTAGATGATTAGGATGATGCGTATTTGAAGTAAGCTTCATGGTGTATTGAAGTAGGTCTTTTAGTTGGGCATGCACTTTGCCTGCCAACTATTAGATATTGAATTCGAGTCTTGCATATGTGTTGTGTGTATGAAGTTGTCTTAATTAGCTTAAATGTCCCACAAAACAAATTATTGTAGGGCATTTGTTTATTAATGTATGTCACGAGATTTGGGTCTTCTCCAATTATCATGATAAAGGTAGCAGAACAGTTGCCCCATACCTACATTGCGAATCACTTTTGATTGAGATTTTGACTTCGTCTGGGAAGACTTTCTTATTACTTTTTAAAACAACTTTACTAAAAAGCTGCTTTAAGAAGCAGTGAGAAAACAGTTCTAAATAAAACCTTTATCCATTAATCATTTTGATTTTGATCAATTATATCTCAAATTATTAAAGTAGAATGTTGGGTTGGGATTATGTGATGTTATTTTATTGTGAAGCTAAAACTTGCTTTGTGGATTAGATTTATGTAATTTTCATGTATTTCTAAAAACTAGACATAAGCACTAAATGTATGTTACCCTTCACTTTATACTACCTACCTGACATCCATTAGTTTATTACATATGAAGAACATTAGTTTATAAAGAAATTTATAAAGTTATATAATTGTATAAAATTGAAACTTGTTGATATGTGTGACTTGATCTCAAGTGAATACATTCGCATCTATAATTCTGGTTTCAAAAATAATGAGTTCTTATATTTCATGGCTAGATCGAAAAAGAGTCAATCGACATTAAGAAAAACTTTTATATTTGCCTATGATATATGTAACAATATCACTAATATTTTATCAATTATTTTTTAAACGCCAAACCATAGAGTATGCACCTATCATGTGGCAATGAATGTTAAAATAAAGTTCAAAATCAGTAGTTATATATCATGAGGAATACCACTTGACTTCTGAGGTTTACATAAGAGTTGAGTTCCTTAGAACTTTATAACATGCGATTCAAGAGCATGGCCATATCATCTTATTTTGTTAATTAAGTTGGCTTTGAGTGGTGGCTTGTACTTTCTTCCCTTAAAATAGATACAACTTAATGACAATAAATATTTCATAGAGCCTCTATAATATAACCAAGAGTGTATGCTCATATCTAATGACTACATTTATTAGAGTTTTCGAGGAAGAAAATGCAAAAATGATCATTCGATTGGCTCAATGTTGTTGCATGTGAACACAAAATATGTACATCAATGATTTCGTATGGTTAGAAGTTTAATTGTCTACTCAATTAGTCAATTTGAATGATATGTCCTTAATGGCGAACTTAATGTTGATATTGATTTACGGGAGAAGACTTGTACATATTAAAATTTTGATGTTATAGGTCTCTTGTGCAAACATGCATTGGTTGTAACTAAGGACTAGGGTGTTTGTTATTATAATTAAGTTTTGCTCAAAGTTCAACACAGAGTAATATGTTTGAATTATTGTTGGCTTAAATTGATTGAGTCGTTCACAATCAAACGTGAGGGTGTTTTGGAATGAAATGAACTTTTAAACATATTTCTTAAGAATGAACTAACTGACATGTTTCTCTGATTTGGGTCATTTTTGGAGCATATTTCTCAAGAATGAAGTAACTTTTTGGTTCGCCTTGGCTTGTTGGCAACCTTGGTGGTTTATTTTCTCCTACATGTCGGTGGTCTTTGATTGGCATGTGAAATGGTGGTTGTTTCATTTGTGGTTATCCTATGTTTGATATGTGGCTTGCTGCCTCCAATGGATGGCTTTTGCCTGACATATGGGTGGTTGCAGCAAGCTAGCCTCATGTCATTTCGTGGAGAGATTATTTTGTATGTACACCGGACGGGAGAACCGTCCGGTTGACGCTTAGATACTGAGTACTAAGTACCGCTCGGTACTAACTCGGTACCAGACGTGACGCATTTTCATTGGGGTATGGACTCCAAACAAAACAATTTATCCATTTCCTGAGTCTGGTTGGCTTCGTCACCTTCTTCACTGGTTCTTCGATTTTATTGGAACCTTAATAATGTCTTATTTTTAGCTCCTTTCTTTTTGAGATTGCTTTCCTTATTTTACTGGTACTGACTTTGTATTTTTGCTTTATCATATTTTTGGCCTTCGTTGTATTTTTTTTTTATTATTATTGAATGAAATTTGAACATGTCCCCTTTTACTAAAAATATATATAAAAAAAATCAAATTTCCTCTTTTTTTTTTAGTTATTCGATGTTTCAATTACTTTGGCATGTTGTTTCCTTCCCAGAAAGTAAAAAAAATTAATTATATTAAAAATAATATTTACCTGGTGGTTATTTATACTTATTTGAGATAATATATTGTATAAAGAGCATTTATATTATTTTAAATCAATAATAGGCAAATTTTAGTCTGTTTTGCTGCTTTAATCTTTGGGCCGTTCAATCTGTATCTTTAATTTAAATGTTCGATTGTTGATAAAATTGAGACATTTATTAGGCTATCAGCTCATTGTATTTGCTGAAGATGTAACACTTCATACAATTTAGACTTTATTTGTTACAGTTTTTTTATTTATTTCAAAAACAAATTTTTAGTACAAACTAAAAAAAACTGATTTAAAAAACAGTAAGAAAGTTGTCACAAATCAAACATTAATTTCTATTGAGTCTTAGGCTTCGTTTGGGACGGCTTTTTTACTGCTTTCTAAAACGGAGTTTTACTCCGTTTTAGAAAGCAGTAAAAAAGCCGTCCCAAACGAAGCCTAAATGTATAACCAAGATTAGTTTATTGTATATTTTTTGGGCAATGATGTGGCTACGTTTTGCTCTCCCTATGGATTGTCAAGGTCTGTTGGCAATCATTAGTGGTGTTGCAAATTTATCTCAGTTGATGCTTCGTGGATTTTGATGTCTTTCGCCTGGACGACCCTTGCATGGCATATGGATGGTTTCATTTTCTTTACCAATTGCTTAGCCCGATGGCTTATTTGTCATCTCTTTTGCTTCTCTGTGTGTTTTATTTCTAGTTGTTGTGGCTTCTTCTGTGGTGTTTGTTGGTTGCTACTTCTTTGACTGGTTAAGCTGTTTGGGCTTGCTCTGTTTGCATTCTGTTTTCTCTTGGTTGTTTGTAATAGGTAGAATCATTAACTAATAAGTTTTATTTCAAATGTTGTATTTCTAGAGAGTTTTTTATTCTTTAAGGACCTATAATTTTCATGTTTTATTAACACATAGGTTCCTCCATGAATTGTTTTCCAAACGAAGCATAAACGTAGTTTACTAATATGGTTTATGTTTTTTAAACTTAATTCTAATTAGGATTTTAATAACTATATTAGTATAAAGGTTTATGTGCATATTTTATTTTACTGGAATATCACATTATTTTTATATGGCTTTTAGGAAATTCATTTGATTGGAAGAAACTCTTAATGTATTATTTTGTATCAAAAAATTTCAAAATTAAATGCATAATCTTTCAAACTCCGATTTCAATAAAATTAACATCTCAATAAGATGAATTCTTCGACATTAAAAGTAGTATGATTGGACTCCAAATGAACTCAAACCAGCACTTAAGCGCATTTAGAAACTACAAGATATTATTCGAATATATTGTCAAACCATCTCCAAATCATGCATAAGCAGTAGCCGGACAAGATGACTCTAGCGAGCCCTAGATCATTTGATTCTAAGATCTTTAATCCACTTAAATATTGAATAAATAATCTATGATTAAATAATTCAATATGAGTCGAAGATGATGTGTTATTAAATTTTAGTTAAATTCATCAAAATATCACTTCCAAAATACTATAATAATTTCTTATTCTCCACATGAAAGTGACATGAGACTTGAAATTAGAGAGAGCTTGGAGTTTTGAAAAAATTTAGAGCTCTAGACCGACTATTGACACAGACCATTGTCATAATTGGACTGTTATTATCATACTACCATCATTCTACTATTGTCTTCGGTTGTCAATACTTGAACATCTTCATCTAAACTTTATAGTCCATTCACTATTATATGGACGTCATCACCCGATCACTTTCGCCTAACCTTCGTGACTTCGTCATCGTCTGACCACAATTCTAGACTGACATAGTTCTACTATCATCATCATCTCCCTGCTATTTCTTCCGCAATCTCTATTACAACTATGAGTAACCAAGCAAGTTCTCTCAATTTTGTGATCAACTTCTCTATTTGTGGAAAAAAGCAAACTTTTTTACGTCAACTCTATAGTAGATTATTTTAATTAAGCCAGGACTTGCAACTTTTTTTTTTTTTTTTTTCATGAATTTTTCATATAAAACTCTGGCTGTTTGATCTTCGTCCAAAGCTTCTACCAAAAACTAACTTAAAAAACAGCAAAAAAAAAATTTACCCAAACAAAACCTAAATCACCGTATCTTCGTAATTTCTGAGCACTAAATAAGCCTTAATATAAGTAATGGGCAAAGGCATCGACGCCATTGAATGCTTTAAGGAAGCCTTGCAGGCAAAGGTAGTGGCCTAATAAATGCAAAGCATGAGTAGTCATCAGAGGCCTCCAGCAGATATGACAAAGGAGTTATTGGCTCACGTCGTGCACAGAGAGAGGCCTTTGATCCTATCTTGACATTAAAACACAATAGTTTTTTCTTATTAAATGGTCAATACAAATGCACAGAGAGAGGCCTTTGATCCATTAAAAATGAAGTAATGATAAAATTAAATGGATTTATATAGCATTTAAGAAAATGTTGAAAAGAGACGAAAAATTTTGAATAACTAAAGTCCAATAATAAAGTTAGATGTTAGCAGTTAGCAAATAATAATTTGATGATGGCACGTTCTAATAATAGTCATTTGAAACTATTATAGATCAAATACAGTAAAGTTCTTATGCTCTTTTAGCTCCTAAAACTCTTTTAGGTAGACAAAAATGTCATATTTGAAGCTTGTGGAGATGAACATTTTGATAATTTTTGTTAAAATATAAAACACTCAATCGAACAATTCATATTGATCTCCTAGATCATTGATCATTTAGCGAGCAATTGATACTTGAATGACCTTGAAATTGAATGATGTTGAGCTTGTTGGATTTATCTCATTGTCCCGCTCAATTTGACTATAACTCTATAAGTATACAAAATTTGAAGGTCAATTGGTCAGTCAAGTAATGTTATAAAGTTTTTAATTGAAAGTTCATATCGAGATTCATTTTAATTAAATGAATATTTAAAAAGACTCCTTCAATCTCTCACTCCTCTTTTAGCAAATCCCAATGAGAATAGTGGAGTTCTTGATGATCTTCTATTCAATAACAAATTATTCAACAAGAGTATGAATAATAGAGAGAGTTGAACTATATGCAAGCTTATACCTCAAGTGTTATGAGTAAAACTTGGCAAAAGGTAGCATTAAAAGCTTGTTCAATGTGCATGATGAGCATGTAATAGTCAATATGTTTGTAAGATGCTGAAGTCTCAGTATAAGGATCAATTACATATAACTTAAACCTCAAATGAATATGATGTTGAAGAATTGCATCAATCAATATGAAGACTCTTCAAAGTTGTATGGTAATGAATGGTTAATTGATTCATTTCACTCAAATAGAATTCTTATTAAACAAGGTGTTGATGAAACTCATTTCATATAACGACGGGGGTTATCAATAAGGCAATAATGATTTAAGTCCTCCATGTTTTGTGCAGGATTACGTACTAGCTAGCGGAGTAATATAGGAAAAATAGGTTGAACGGATAGTGTTCGAGAGAAATTAATAAGGATATGATGAAGAGGGAGCTACATATAAAGATGTCCCACCTAAATAGCATCAAATGAATCAACCTCAAACTATCATTGATTTTATGACGGAAGAATTCCATTGTGCAATGATGGTGCTCTTTATTATCCAATTTCCTCTAAGACTTAAAGTAAAATGAGCTAGAAGTTTTTCCATCAAACAATTATGTTCCTCGAAAGTGAGTCATGGGTGGCCTTCACCACATGAATCCCAATTTTTCGCCCATTTGATGAGTCATGGGTGGCCTTCACTACATAAATCCCAAATTTCCGCCTAATTGAAGAAGACATGATTACACAATTAGGAGCAATTTTTTTATTCTTATTGAAGAGGCTATAGGGGTTGAGTATCACCAATAAAAAAGTTAAAATATAATAATAATATTAAATGTTAATAGTTAGGTGAAACTAGTTGTATTATGAAAGTCATGTAATGAAAGCGATCATTATTTATTATGATCATAAGTAACAATCGTCCAGCATTGCAATAGAGGTTTTAAGCTCTTTAAGCTTCCGATCCAAACCCCTCTTACACAAAATGAGGTCATGTTTATAGTATTTTAATAAGTATTTTGATAAATTTTGCTATAATCTAAAATACAACTAAAATTAATTATCTTGATCATTTATTTAGAACATGACTACCTTAATAATCTCTAGCTCATTATTGGCCTCATTAATCCCTTTGGTTTAACTATAAACAGTAAAATTTTGATACTGTTTGATCCCTTAAATAATTAGTGTCAATAAACTTCAAAATCAAATATTACCATAAAAATCATGTCCACGATGTTTATGGTGGATGACAACCAACATTGAATTAATGAATTTAGACAAGTACCATATATTTGTAAAAAAAATTATTTTTTTATTGTTTTTAAATTTAGTTAATTAAAAGAAATTTCAATTTTAAATATTAAAAAATAAGTCTTCACCCCACTAATCTTTTTTAAAAATATCCTATTACTAATATCATGATTAATTTAGCTATTTTTATAAAAAATTACTTGTGAGTCTTCGCTCCACTAAATTTTCTAAAAGTATACTATTACTAATATCCAAACTTAAGAACAAGAAGAGACACGTAACCTAGATAAATTTAATGGCACGTTTTGAAGTATAGGACACATAGAGTAATGCATTATCTACCTTAAAAAACTTGAAGTCAACTCCTATCAAACAATAAAAAAAATTTAAGGAACAAAATATTATAAATATTATATATATATATAATTTATGTCATAAATAAGATATAAAGACAAAAATAGTTCCCTGACTATTTAAAAAGATCAAAATAATCTCTGACTATTTACAAGTTCCAATTTTATCCCTTAACTTATCAAATAATGACCTAAATGATCTCACAAAAGTCGTTATTTAAAGTGCCAAGGGACCAAATTGGTACTTTTATATAGCTGGAGACTATTTTGGCCCTTCAAAAAAATTAAGAGACCAATTCAGTAATTTTCTCTATAAATAATTTTCTTTATAGAAAAAAAATAAAAAAATAAAATTGTAGATAGGTAGAATCAGTCCATCTAATTAATTTTATTGGTCATAATGTGTATTTTTCACTAGATGAGTTTTTTTTATTCTTATAAAGACTATAATTTTTCATGTTTTGATATAACACGAGGTTCTCACCTGAAATTTTGTCGTCAAAACGAAGCATAAGTCTTTGAGAACTTTAAAACGTAGCTGGACAAGATTTACTCTAGCAAGCCTTAGAATCTATCGTTGATTCCTAATATCTTTAATCCACTTAAATATTGAATTAAATACATCTTATGATCAAAAATTTCAAATGAGTCGTCAGATGAATATGTTATTAAATTTTAGTAAATTCATCAAAATATGAACTTAACAAAACTATAACCAATTTCTTATTCTCCAACAGATAAGGGAAGCCGTGAGACTTGAATAAAGAGCATTGGAGAGTTTTAGAATAACTTAGAGCTTCAAGAACCGATCTTTACACAGTAATCATTTGTGCATAATTTGGCTGCTATATGATGGTATCAGTATAGAGAACCATAATCTACTATTGTCTTGCGTTGTCAAGTCTTTCGACCTATCTCATGCTACAACATATGTTTTATAGTCATTTCACTAAATATAATGGACGTCATCAACTTGATCGACTTTCGTCTAACCTTAGGTTCATTCGTTGATCACCACCACATTGCTCGAAATTGACATACGTATACTATCATCATCATCTCTCTGGCATAATTCTCGTGTCATCTTATTGAGCACTTATGAGTAGACAAGCAAGCTTCTCTCTTCAATATTAGTGAATGCATTCTAGCGTTCTACTATTTGTGAGGAAAAAAAGGGCAAACTTTCTAACGTCAACTCTATATGTAAGTTATTTTACAATTTAACAGGACTGTGCAACTATTTTTTTTTTGTCATGAATTTTTCATATAAACTCTGGCTGTTTGATCTTCGTCCAAAAGCAAGGAAGACCTCTTCTTTCTAACCAAAACTAAGCTAAAAAACGTAGCAAGATAGAGAAAAAAAAATACCCAAACAAATGGCCACGATTGAATCATCCGTATCTCTCGTATTTGCTGAGCATTAAAAAGGGCCTATCATAAGTAACTTGGCAAAGCATCGACGCCATTGAGATGCTTTAAGGAAAGCCTTGCAGGCAAAGTAGTGGCCTAATAAATATGCAAGCATCAAGTCATCAGAGCGTCCTCAGCAGATCATGACGAAAGGAGTTATTGGCATCACGTCGTGCACACAGAGAGGCCTTTGATCCTTAACTTCTTACATTAAAACACAATAGTTTTCATTAAATGGTCAACAAATTGCACAGAGAGAGGCCTTTGATTCCAATAAAAAGAATGTAATGAATAAAATAAAATGATTTATATACATTTAAGAAATGTGAAAGAACGCAAAAAATTGAAATAACAATCCAACATAAAAGTTAGATGTTACAGTTAGCAAATATAGATCATTGAATGTAATGGCACGCTTCTAATGAATATCATTTGAGCAACTATTATGAATGCAAATATACAGTAAAGTATCTATAGTGCTCTTTAGCTTCCTAAACTCTTTTAGGTAGAACAAAAATGTCATAAGCTTAAAGCTTGTGGAAGATGAACACTATTGGAAATATTTAGTTCAAAAATTAAACATAACAACAGTACCGCGAAACAATATATTGATCTCACTATAGATCAATATGATCATTTTAGCGAGCAATATGCATACTTGAAATTGAACTTGAAATTGAATGATGTGAGCACTTGTATTTTATCTCATTCGTCCCGCTCAATGAATATAACTCTATATATACAAAATTTTGAAGGCAATTGGTCAGTCAAGTAACTGTTTTAAAGTTTTGAATAGTTCAAAGTTCATCTCAAGATGTCATTAAATTAAATGAATATTTAAAAAGACCCTTAAAATCTCTCACTACCTCTTTTAGCAAATCCCAAAAGAATGTGGAGTATCTATGATGATCTTCTACTCAGATAAGCAATATGCAAAAGAGTATGAATAGATAGAGAGTTGAAACTATATGCAAGCTCTATACCTCAAGTTGTTTTATGACGTAAAACTGCAAAAAGGTAGACATTAAAAGTTGTTCAATTGGGCATGATGACGCATTAATAGTCATATTTTTAAAGATGCTTGAAGTCTCAGTAATATAGGATCAATTACAAAACTTAAACTCAAATGAATATCATGTTGAAGAATTGCATCAATCAATATGAAGACTCTTCAAGAGTTGTAGAAGTTAATTATTCATTCACTCAAATAAGATATCTTATAAACAAGGTGTTGGATGAAACTCAACTCATTTACATATCAACATCGACAGGGTTACTCAATAATGCAATAAAGAATTTAAGTCCTCCATGTTTGTGATATAGCTCTGACTAGTACATACAACTAGGTGACGGAAAGTTCGAGAGAAAGATAGGCATATGAGAGGAGCTACATATAAGGATGTCCTACCTAATACATCAAATGCAATTCACCTCAAACCATCATTTGATTTTACGATGGAGAATTCCATTGTTGCAATATGGGTGCTCTGTTATTATCCAATTTCTCTAAGACTTAAAAGAATTACGCTAGAGTCTTCCATCAAACAATTATGTTCCTCTAAATGAGTCATGGGGCCTTCCACACACGAATCCCAATTTTCCGCCCATTTGAGAGTCATGGGTGGCCTTCATCCCAATAAATCCCACATTTCCGCCTAATTACAGAAGACATATTTACACAATTAGGAGCAACTTTTTTTTGATTCTTATCGAAGAGGCTATAGGTGAGTAATCACCAAATAAAAAAATTAAAAATAATAATAATATTAAATGTTAATAGTCCAGGTGAAACTAGTTGTATTATGAAAGTCATGGTGACGATGAAAGTGATTCATGTTTATTATGATCATATAGTAACAATCGCTCCAGACATTGCAATAGAGGTTTTTAAGCTCTTTACAGCTTCCGATCCAAACCCCTTTACACAAAGAGGTCATGTGTTATAGTTTTTAAATAATATTTTGTATAAATTTGCTATAATTAAAATACAGCTCAATATAATTATTAGTCTTGATCTTTATTTAGAACATGACACTCATGAATGATTCTCGTATTTCAGGATTTTGGCCTCCATTATCCTTGTTTAATTATAAACACGTAAAGATTTAAATACGGCTTGATCCTATAATTAATTATTGTCCATAACTTCAAATCAAAATATACCATAAAAATCATGTCATGATGT
Source organism: Dendrobium catenatum (assembly GCF_001605985.2). Taxonomy (NCBI): domain Eukaryota; kingdom Viridiplantae; phylum Streptophyta; class Magnoliopsida; order Asparagales; family Orchidaceae; genus Dendrobium; species Dendrobium catenatum. Next base: position 5,407,632 of record NW_021318832.1, on the reverse strand, counting down.
TTATGGTGGCTGACAAACAACATGAATTAGACATGTACTATATTTATAAAACATAATTAATTTTATGTTTTTAATTATAGTTAATTAAAAGAAATTTTCAATTTAATATTAAAAAATAAGTCTTCACCCCACTAATTTTTTTTTATATCCTATTAACAATTCATGATTAAATTAGCTATTTAATAAAAAAATTACTTGTGATCTCCTCCTCTAAATTTCTAAAAGTATATTTATACTACAATAAATATTGAATCAATCTTTGAAGTATATGATCACCACAGAGTAAGCACGTATCTACTTAAACTTGATCAACTCCTATCAAATAATAAAAGGATATTAATGAAAAAATTATTTCAGAGAATTAATATAATCATGTGATTCTACTTATTTGCATATGATTGTGGTATGAATGCATAGGTGCATCATTTAAATCTTTTGTAAATAGATAGAGAAATAAAATAATAAAATAAAAACATATAAAAAATGAGGAACAAAATAAAAAATAGATAACATAACAAGACAATATTACAGACAATAATTGAAAAGGCTTCCAAAAGCTTGTTTTTTTAATCTAAATAAGCATAAACAAAATTGCAATCATAGATCCCAACGAAAAAGGCTTAGATAATAAGCCAACAAAAGACATCCTTATTAATCACTCTAAACAACTAGCCTTAAAAAGGACTTCCAACTCACATTGCAACACTTCGAATATATGTTCCACTAAACAAATCTACGTGAACATAGCTTCGCATGCATTACACTACTTACCAACTATAATAACCACCTCAAAGTGAAAGAAACTCCTCCGGCCGGCCGCGTCGCTGGCCTCTCGCCGCAATCATCACCGACCGTCCCCACCATTAATATCCTGGCGCCAAACCCACCGCCTCCACAACCCATCCGAGACCACCAACCCACCGCCACACCTCCAACCCCGCCGCTAGAGACCTCCAAAACCGCTCGCCGCCGTATGACACACAAACGCCTCCGCCAAGACCGCCGACAGGCCAGCCTCCAAACCTTCCCACCGCCGACCACGGAACGCACCTAAGCGCCAGCACGCAGCGGCGCCGGCTACAGCGGCTATACTCCACCACGTCCGTCCGCCTACGCTCCGGAGAGACAGGATGCCGCCGACGCACTCACCCGCCCCGAGGCGTATCCTCCGCGCCTCCAAAAGATATTTTCTCGTCTTATGCGCGCAGCAGCATGTTTCCCTGCTGCGGCATTCGATCGCGGTCAATTCTCGGACTTGTCCGGAAACATCGCGAGAGTGGATAGAAATGGAAAGAACATTTAACAATTCGGAAAGCAACGCACCACCTCTCATTTCTTCTCTCTCTCTCTCTCTCTCTCTCTTCTCTCTCAAGCTTCGAGCTGGTATGTACAGAGGAAGGAATGAGAGATGCTCTTCTTATAGAGGAGAAGGAGAGAAATTTGGGAAAAAAAATATATTAATTGGTGTTGCTAATTAAATTAGAGGAACCGCAACAATAGAAATGTGTGATATAGATAAAGATGACAAAACAATAAATGAATAACGTGATCATATTTCCTTATATTTTTATGTCTGTCTCTTACTTTTATTAAGGAAAATTTTTAATCTTTTCAATGTATAAATTTGATGGTAATTCATTAATTAAACTATTTACATGACAAGTATACCAAAGTTCAGTACGCGTGAATTAATGACTGTGATTAATATATTTTTCTATTAATGGTTAAATTCTGCATTATGGTCAGGATATGAGCTTCTCTCTCTTGAACATAAAACGATATGAATTAGACTTAGCTTTCACATAATCTCATATATTAATGTCTACAAAAAACTATTTGACATCATTAGTTCTGATAAAGTTTAATTCATATATTCGTCTATAATTTATATTAATTCGAAAAGAATATGCATGATGAGTAACTTTTGTGGTGATTGTCTGCTTATAAAATAATATCGAATAATATATGAAAAAAGCTTGGTTTGTGGATGAATTAATCTTCTTAATAAAATGTATCTTATATATTACAGTGAAATTTTGAAAAAATTACGTGTGAAAGCTATAGTAGATATTTATGTTAAAATAAAATTATCGTCATTGATAGATATTTGTGTCGACTAAAAATATAATAAGTATCCATCATTTTTTTTTTAACCATTCAACTTTTCAAACTGTGTAACATACTATTAAAAAAACTAACACATAATTATCAAAAATACATTTTTAAACTATTTATTTAATAATATTTAATATATATTACATCTAAGTTTGCATGCATACCAATTTATTTTGCATTGGACACCTTCGCCAAATTTTTACTGTCCATTGAACAGCTAGAGAAAGTAAGCACAACCAGTATTAAATTGTAACGGTACAGCACACTTACTCACAGTGTTTGGTTAAATTATTTTAAAATAAATATCCAATAAGGTATTTAATTTATTTATTTTATTTACTTTATTTAAAATGATTTAAAATTAAAAATTCTATATATTTTAAAAAGAATATAGTTTAATTTTTGTCTAATTAACAGTAAAATAAAAGAATAAATTTTTTACATAAAAATATCTAATTCTGTTTTTTGGCACTTTTTTTTAATTCAATCAATTTATATAGAGGAATAGAAGGTGGGTCCACGAAAGTTAGTGCTACGGTGCGGTCAAGGTGGTACTTGGGCCTGCGTAGTAGCTCGGCTTTATATGCCATGTCAAGACCGTTACTATGCAACAAATTGCCGGGTTAGTAGCTCGGTTGCCGGTTTCGTTTACGAGACGGCGCAGGAAAAGCTGTGAACGCAGTCTGCAAACGGAAATATAACGTGATCACAGATTAGCAGTCAAAAATGATTAGAAGTTATGGAAAATACAAAAAACTTATTGTGAAATGAGAGAGAAAAATATACATAATGAACCTCTATTAATCACTTTCAATTCAAATTTTAATTAATTTATATGTTTTCATTTATTTCATTTAAAATATTTTTTTAATAACTTTTATTTTTATTATTCATTCCAAAACAAACAATTTGTAGCGAAATATATTTACATAAAAAATCAACAAAATTAATTTTAACCTACGAAGAAAATATATATATATATATTTCTAAAATTGGAATGGGAGTTTTATTTATAGTTGGCATTAGAAATAGAGAAAAACTTATTTTGTAAAAGCAGTAAAAAACTGTCAAAAGAAGTTTTCCTGACTTTTACCACGAGGAAATGTAAAGTGCGGCGGGGACCCATGAGGCAAACTAATGCTCACAAGTGGATCGTCAAATTAAAGCGGTCGGAAAATGATGTCATAGTTCTGTGAATTATTGTTACTGAAGTTAAAAGAAAAATTTCTCAGCGTTGGTCAGAATTTCAAATATTAATTCGGGCCAGCCATTAGTTGTTTCTATATTTTTATTAAAGAAATTATATAAAAAAATTTTCATGTAAATTTCTAAATTATACTAAGTATATAATATGTTCACATTAAAATATAAATATCAAAAATGATTAATTATTAGGGGAAATTATTAGTGATCAATTTAATCGTGATTACTAATTAGAGACTTCTAAAAATTAATACACAATATATGTAATTGCAAAAATATAACGTTTTCCAATAAATTGAAAGAAATATTTTGATTCTTGACCCCTTGAAAGCCATTTCTATATTTTGATCTTTCATGGCTAAGAGATTAGCTCTCGTCTTGGAGGTACGACTTCTTTATTAATACATTTCAATAAGCAGAGTAAACTTTCAGTAAAAAGATGTTAAGAGCTTCGTTGGATGATGCTTGTAAATTATTTTTGCATCTAAAACTAATTTTTAAGAGTTAATAAAAAAGCCATCCAAACAAGCATAAGATTTTCTGATATATATAATATGGTGTGTTATAAGCGTATGGGAGAAAGCAATAAAAAAAGTCATCCCAAATTGAAGCTGAGTAGTGGAATGCACTCAACCAACTTCTATCACCTATGTGACTGCTGAAATAAAAGTTGGAAACACATCTGTCACTTATATATAATTTGTGGACACTCAAATAATAAAGTAAATTTCATGCAAATAGAAACATATTTATAATTTCAATAGTTTAATATAAATAATTATAATATTATATTAAATATTAAAAATCAATTTTAAATTTAAATGCTAAATATATTCAATCATGACTTTAAATTTATATTAATAAAAATTAGTTATATATAAGAAAATATATTTATATAAAAAATCTTGTAGATAATGTATAAATATAATTTAACACCTATATACATATTCATAAATTGATAATTTCACAATAAAAAATTATATTATAAAGTTGTACGGAATACTTTATATTTTTGAGAGAGGCAGGTAAAATTGATTAGTGTATTAAATCTATAATTATACCAAAAATATATTGGAGAAAATA
>NW_021318832.1:5374402-5403221 GCF_001605985.2 Dendrobium catenatum | reverse complement strand
TATAATTCACATTAAAAAAAATTATATTTATAAAGTTGTACGGAATTATTTATTTTTGAGAGAAGGCAGGTAAAAAAATTATTAGTGTATTACAATCTAAATTATACTAAAAAATAGTTTATTTTAAGATAATTAAAATGCATAAATAATTATAAATCAGAGAACTTTAAATTTATAATATTTATTTTTCATTTTAATATTTTGTATAAATTTTTTTTCAAAAAATCATCATGGAAGCAATTCATGATCATGCACATATTGTAAAAATTTATACTAATTGTTTAATAAAAAATCACTTTGGATGTTTGTATTATGGTTTTTATATAGCTTTTCTTGTATACAAGTGATAATAGCTCACATTGGGTGGTGAAATAATGTAGGTATGATTTGCTAATGTTTAATACATAATAATTTAAAGTTTTATGTTTTTTTTTTAAATAAACATGTTATATTTAAATTAAACTATTTAAATATATTATGAATTCAATCAGCCGATTTTTCAAAATTGGTACCGATTCAAAGGTTGGTCGGTTGAACTGACATTCGAATCAATTCTTACCTGCTTAATATTGGACCAATTTTTCATAAGAATCAAATCAGCCATATAATCGATTCACGGTTGAACTGATCAAACCAATCAGTATGGCCAGGTTTTCAAAACCATAATGATAACAAGAAGATTTTACATAATAATTATGAGGGAACTCAAGCTCACATTGGCAATCACCATTTTCACGATTATTCTAATAATGTGTTAATGACATACCTTCTGATTGTCTTCATTTTCTTAAATAGATGGGCTTCATAAGATGTAGGTCTTTGAACAACTAGCGAATAACAATTTATAAAAAATCTTTAAAATATAAAGAAGATTGGTTTTATCTATCTTGAAAGAAGATTGGTCTTATTTATTTATTTAAATTTAAAACCATTCATCAAGTATTATTTTTATTATTTGATGTAATTCAAATATTTACAAAAATAATATTTAAATTATTGTTAAATAGCTATTTTATTGAGTTATTATTTATTAATAATCTAATTGTTAAACACTTAAACAACATACTATTGGATATGCTAATGAATAATTGTATATAAATAAATAAGGTAATATTTAAATTTGATCATTTATAAATAAAGATTTAAATTTTTTTAAAAAAATATATATATAATAGAATTTTCAGGATTTAAATCATTTTTTTATTTTAAAAAATAATAAATGACTCAAATGAGCCGTCGGGAAATTATCAGTGATCTATCGCTAAGGCTCGGCCCAACTCGATATAAATCGATAGATGGGCCTTCCAGAATTGGATTTGTAGGGTTGGCCTAAATTAAGTTTGGATTGGTTAAGGCCCATTTTTAAAAGACAATCTTGCAGAATTCACTGATTAGGCTCGGCCCACAAACATTTATATTTCTACTAAACTTTATCGTCATTTTTTTCCCAATTTCTCTATTAGAATTTCGAATTATAGTTATATTGAATTAGTTTGATCAATAAAGATTGCAAGGAAATTTTTTTTAAATGTGGCAAATTATTTCTTAATCCTTTTTTTTTTCTAGATTATTTATATAAATTGTGTTGTTAATTCTAATTTTTTATTTATAAAATGCAAATTAATATTTTTAATCCAACGATGCGCCTAAAAATCTTCTTAATCATAAATTAAATTTATTATTTTAATTTTTAATTTTAAGTAACTTGTTAATTAATGTGTTATACAACTTAAAATTTTCATTAGGCTAATCTTAAGCATAATGACATGACAAAATCACTTCATTAATCCATCAAATCAAATAAAATTTATTAAATTTATGTTGATTTAAATTAAATTTATATTCCAAAAATATTTTAAATTCGGTGGACCCCATCAGGTCCAATAGCACAGGTGGTTTCAAATGGTCCCTTCCAGTTCGAATCCTCCTATCCTTTCCTCTGTTCCCATTATTCCCAACTCTATCACCGGACCCGTTAAAGCACAACAGAATATCTCCTCATTCAACTAAAGGAGAAATTGTTTCGCCGGAACTTTTAAGTTGTACACAGTGTGTGCACTTACAGTCCGGACGAAAATTTCCATCCGGACTTCGCACGAAAAGAGACCATATAAAAAATTCTTAAGACAAAAACAACAGAGAAAAAAATCACTGTAATTTACTTATAAATTATTAATTTGAGTTTGAGTAACACAATATAATAAAAGATTCATATTATAATTATTTGATAAATTTTATTTTGATTATTAACTGATTAATATAACTCTCTATTTTTCTCATACAAAATTTAAAACTTCACAACCATAGATATTACTATTCATTACTATATATTTTTATATAAAATATGTCTTACTGTATGAAATTATATAATATTTTGTCTTTTATCTCTACATAGAATATATATATATAAACCAACCCAAAATCTCCCACATACCAAAGCTATTCTCTCACATTCTTCTTTCTTTTTCTCATCATCTTCTCCTCCTCTCTGTTCTTCTTCCTCCTCTTCTTCTTCCATGATAAAAAAGGCTTCTTTACATTCACAATGCCCTCCCATTGATCCCGAACGCTTACTCTGAGAAGAGGAAAGACCAGAGATCAGAGAAGAAGGGAATAAGCACAAATTAAAGAAGGAAATGAGAGAAGAAATGGATGGCTATGTAAAGCTCCTAAGGTTCTTTCTTGTTGCCATGGCATGCTTCCTCTGCATCAGTCTCCTTCTCTCCTTGGCTGTCGAAAGCGGCGGCCGGGCTCCCTCGCCACCTTTGGCTCCGGTGATGTCGGGGGAGGGAGAAATGAGCAATGGGAGGATCACAATGGAGCTTTTTCATGTGAGCAAGAGGAGAGTACCTAATGGCCCTGATCCCATTCATAACAGGTATTGAATTTACTCATCACTCTGTTTAATTTCCTTATAAGCAACCATTTGATTCAGAACAACTAACTAATAATATATGTTATGTTTATTAAATTTTAATATTGATTCTTGATTTACAATCCTGAGCTAATTAAAAAAAAATCTATATTTTTGTTTTTGTTCTGTTTCTCTGCATTCTACAAAAGCTTGTTGATTGTCAGTTAAATATTTAACAGTACTAATAATAATAATAACAGCCGCATGAGCTTCTAATTTTTTTAAATATTTAGCTTTCTCATTTTATATATATAAAAAAATCATTTTTTTTTTAAATCTTTAGAACAATATATTATAGAAATTTACTTATTTTTATTTAGAATAAATATTATTCACTAAAATATCTACTGTTATAAAAGAAAAAAGGAAAAGAGGTGCTTCACTAGAATGCTGAGGGTCAATTTTTATAGAACAACTCCTCTTCTCTAAAACTATATCATACTATATATAATAAATACTAAATTAATGAGTAATTAAAGGCTTACCTGGATTTTCATTGGATGATTTGGATCACCTCTGACTGGATGAAATACTTTGTAATTGCTACGTGTTGACAGGAGAGCAGGGAATTCAGGGAGGTCGCCCAGAGGAAGCATAGGGGGTGGGGAGGGTGGTGGGGGTTGGTGGGAGTTGATGGTGGGATAGGGGGTGGGGTGGTGGAGGCCGCCGCTGCCGCCACCGGAGGCCGCCGCCGGCCATGTCTCATTTTGAATGTGTAACAATGAATTGAGCCGAGTCTTAAAACACAGTTAAAAATGGTTTGATTTTGTCAAAGAGAGCTCTGCTTTAAGAACTGTTGGGGGAAAAACAAAAGAAGAGACTGATTTCGATTTCTTCAATCTTCTTCTACACACAAAAAAAAAGAAAAACACATTCAAGATTCTTGACAAAGATGGGCTGATCTTTTGCAGTCGCTTTAGTTCATCTCCTTCCTTTAGTTTCAGAGAGAAAGCATGAAAAGCTGCTCAGAGATAGCGGAGAGAGAGAAAGAGAGAGACAGAAACAGAGAAAGAGAGGGAGGGGGAGAGAAAAAAAAATGATTTTTGTGAGAAGAGACTTATATATTTTTTGTTCATTTATGCTTGTAAGAACTAAAATGGAAGGAGTATTTTGTTTTATCTTTGAAATTTGCTCTGTTTCTTCAGAATGTTATGACCATTCTGATCTATTTTCAATGTTGTATGTTTGCTGCATTGCATGTAGAGTACTCTCAATGAGCTGCACATTCACATTGGATTGCTGATGAGGAGGCTCCATTAAATTCTATGAAGAAAAAAAAAACTTTTTTTATAATTATTATGAATATTATAATTTTTTACATTTTGGATTAGTCATAATAATTTCCATTCTGCTACACAAATGCCAAAAAAAAAAACAGTAAAGAAAGTGCTGAAATAAGAAGTGTGATTACTTAGTGCAAAAAGCAATCAAGCAGGTTAATTAATTATACTAATCTCTTCCAAAATTTGATCTTTATACTTCTTTTGCCTTCATAATTCATAAAGCTCCTTCAAAGCAATGCAATTAAGCAGCTTGATTAAGGAACTAATCCTCTGATTAGTCACTTTGAGAGAACTGTTTTGGATTATATGAAGAAGGAAAGAGGGAGGGAGAGAGAGAGAGAAACAAAAAACTGGTCTAATATATTCATTCAAAGGCATCCAGACGTGCATGGAGAGATTCTTCTACTGCTGTCATGAGAACCCATTCTTCCACCAGAAAAATAAAGAAAAAATTATAGAAATAATACAAAGCGAAGAGAAAAAGAGGAAAGAAAAGGAAAAGAGAGCTCGCTCTACTTTCTCTTTATTGCTTCTTTTCTTGCCATCTCTCTAAGTGTTTTTTTGATCATTTCGAGGAGTTTTTTGGGGAGGCAAAGACTCGGTCTAAAGCAAGCATCTGAGGAGCCAATTATCTCTTCTTCTTTCTTCTGCTTCGTCAGTACTCAGAAACTAAAGCTTTCTTTAAAGTTTAAACTGGCTGTGTGGCTTTAGTTCTTTGTAAGCTGGCAAGCAAGCACAAAGCCTTTGGTATAACATTCTTAGCTATATGAGTGCTAGTGTTGATTGGATGCCACGTGGATGTCTATGTGGGACCAGCACTCATGAGATGCTGATGTGGCATGCATGCCATGTCATGATGGCTTATCCCTCTCATTCAAAATGCACCATTGCATGGTTGGAATGTTCTAAGTGAGTCATGTTGTCTTTTGAGCCTGTTCGTGTTAGGCTATTTATTATAATATCATTCTTCATTTGGACTCAGGTTTCATTTGGGACGGTTTTCGTACCACTTCTTAAAGCAGTTTTATAGAACAAAGATTACTAAAAAACTGCTTTAAGAAGCATTAAGAAAGTCGTCCCAAACGAAATCTTATTTGTTATTAGATTTGGTGGTACGTATTAAAATAATGACACAGAGATAAATATGAGTTAGATAGCAAGTTTAATTTTACTAATAGGCATTGATATAACTAAGATTTAAGTATTTGTTTTAAGCTTTGTTCGAGACAAATTCCTAATTGCTTTCTAAAGCAATTTTTTGATCGAAATTTTCTTAAACTATAAAGTTTTCTATTAAAAAACTGCTTTTAAAAGCAGTAAGAAAGTTGTCCAAACAGAACCTTAATATCTTTTCATATATTTCTTTTCATATAAATAGAGAATCTCTTATAATATAAAACAATTATGTTCATTTTTGAATGAGTTTTTTTTTTTTTTTTAATAGAGGAAGCTTTAGGAAAATTATGTAATCTATCCTATAAATTGTATAGAACATTTAATCAAAATTAAAAAATTTAAAAAATGGTTAAAATAAATTCTTGATATATTGAAAATGAAACATCTAAAAATATTAGTTTGTCAAAATTTTACTGCAAATACTAAATTTATTTTGAAGCGCAGAAATGTTGAACAGTAATTAGAAAAAATTTAGAGGGGGATGAGTTTCAAAATTATTAAATTATTTAAATTAACTGTTTTTTGCACTACTCAATATTCTAAAAGAGGCTAATATTAAAAATTTATTAATTAATATTATATTAATAGAAGATAAATAATACTATTTAACTATTTGAGAGAAAGAAAATGCTAAGATAAATATGATAAAAAATAAACCAATAAATGATTATAGTGTAATGACTCCATTGAAAAAATGCTAATAAATAGATTTATAAAAAACATAAGAAGAAAAAGTTGCTCAAACAAGTTGGGATTAGAAGGAAGAAGAATTTTAAGATGAGGAAAAAAAATAAAAATTAAGTTAATGAATGATTATAATGTAACGACTTCATTGTAAAAGAACTACTGATAAATGAATTTATATAACACATAATTAATTAAGAAGAAAAGTTGATTAGAAGGAATAAGAATGTTAAGAGAAATATGAGGGAAATTTTAAAAATTAAAGTCAATAAATGATTATAGTGTAACGACTCAAGTTAAATGTTTGGTTGTTTGAAAAAGAAATGCTGTGTAAAATGAATGCATTATAAAATGGAATGCGGTGTAAAATAAATACTTTGGAGCTCTTTGGACGGGTGAAAAAAGAATGCAAGACTTTGTTTTTTATTTTTTGAAGTAAAGTGAATGTTATGTAAATTGTAAAGAAGTTATGCCAGGGTGGGGTGATGGCCGGTGGTAGATGGCGGGCGACGACATCTAGTGACAACGAAGGACAGTGGCGGCAGTTGGTGATGGAGACGATGGCTGCCGTCGGTGGTCAAGGAAGCACTTAAGCAATATAAAAGCGTTCTCACTTCTCGCTCAAATTGGGCGAGAATGCTTTACCTCAAAAATGAATTAAAATGGAAAACATTGCATTTACTTCACCTTGAATTTGATTTTCATCCAATAAAACATAAAAAAAGTGAGATAATAATAATAATAATACATTTACTTTGCTTTACATTCACTTTTATTTCAATGAAACAACCAGACAAATGAACTGCTAATAAATGAATCTATACAGCATATAAGAAAATGTTGAAAATATGCTCACAGGAAGAATGAAAAAAATTAATATTAGGGAAAAAAAAAAGATATAAACATGAATAACACTTCCATGGTAATATATTTTTTTCAATTTGGAGGAAAAGGATGAAGGCAATCTTGATTAGATGAAGCTAGCAAGAGGGGGGGCATAGAAGGTCACTTGCATTTTGATTAAGAAATGGAAGAAGGCAATGGATGAGGAGATACTATCAATAAGAAAGAATCATACACGCACTTTGGTTAATTAACCATTTGATCATTAAGAATCTATGACAGGAGCTGAAAAGATTGCCTTCTCTTAAGTATTTGTTTTAAGTTTCTCCTAAATGCTGAGTTTGAAATGAAGGATTTAAGGCTGTGAAGATTCTCTGCATTGAAATTCATAGAAACAGGTCAAAAAAGAGATTTGCAAGTCTCAAAAGGCTTATATTTAGAAAGTGTTAAACATGTTCATCATGGAATCATCAAAGCAGATTACTTTCAATTTAGACTTCATTTGGGATGGCTTTCTTACTGCTTCTTAAAGCAGCTTTTTAATACAAATTTTTTAATTTTTAAACTAAAAAAGCTGTTTTAAGAAGTGGTAGGAAAGCCGCCCCAAACGAAGCCTCAAACTCTTAGATGATCATGCATTTAAGAAGAAAAATGTGAAAGAAGAGAAGAAAAATATAGGATATTTTAGTCATATTGGGAGTCTAATGCTTGATTTGATTTGCAAAAAGGCTATATATATACTGCCTGTGTTGCATGTTTGGTAAGTCATTTCATGTCATTTTTTTGGCAAATTAATGATGGGAACATTGGCGTACGTGTTTTAAATGGGTTCTAAAACATTTTAAAGGCTCCATGGATCTTGGATTGACATATCAAAATATCTAGAAGTCAACATACCAAATCAGTGGTTATGTCGACTCAAATTTTGAAGTTGATAAAAGCAAAAGGTCATATATATTGGATGTTAGGGCCCCTTTACGGGATGTTATTAGTTGGAATACAATTTTTTTGTGGGTTTGCCAACCACAAATGTGAGTATGTTACAATCATTGAATCTCTTAAGGAAGCATTTTGGATGAAGGGGTTGTGGAATAGCCATAAGGGTGTGTTATGTGTGAAATCCGATTGTGTTGATCAATTTGGTTATTCTGTTGTTGCGGATCGGACATTAAAGCTTGTCATGTAAACTGGGGGGTGCAGGGGGTTTACCCCTAACCACCGAAATTTTTTTCCCGTACAATGCCCTTGCACTGCGTAGCCGAGCGCCACAGCGTTGAACAACAGAGAGCAGAGCGCCCCAGCGGCCTAGATAGAACGCCGCATCGGTTGAAGACTGAGACTTGAGTGTAGCGGGGCTTCAAACCGGCGCCGCAACACTGTGATACGGATTAATTTGATGATTTTCTTTCTCGTTTTCTGAAGGGTTGCGTCCCTTGGAGCTTATTTACTTGGCTTTCTCTTGTATTTGAAGTTAGGGCAAGAGCGAGAACGGTGCATGTGAGAAAAAAAGCAAGGAGAGAGTAAGTGAGAAGAGAGAATTGTACTTATTTATCTTAATTTTCATAGTGGATTTCTTGGAGTGACGTGGCTCCCTTGATTTTTTCCTATTTTGAGTTTTTCCACATTAAATCCTGGAGTCCTTCACTTTTTCACTGCTTTTACTTTCTTGCTTGTTCCCTCATTGTGATGTTTGCCCCTCCTCATCTCACCCTTAACAGGGTGGTCCATAGTTTGATAGTCAAGGAGTTGTTCAACACTTCAAATGGCCAAAAATCCTATACATGCAAATATGCAATATGAAAGGACAAAGCATGTTGATGTTTGTATAAAAAATAAAAAAATAAAAAACATAAAAAAATGTTGATGTTTGTCTACATTTATTTTATTCGTTATATTGTGGCTGAAGGAGCCATGACAATCAAAAATATCTCTCCTAATAACAATCTAGCATACATGTTAACTAATGGTTTTTTTTGGGACAACTTTCATACTATTTTGCTTTTAGATTGCAACCAAAACTTATGTTTAACTTACTCTTCCTCGCTGCTTTCAAAAAATTAATGTACAAAGAAACTGTTTTTTACAACAATTAAAAATTTTACTTTCCCCACACTAAATTTACATGTAATTTTACAAATAACTATACTTATCCCAAATAGATCTTAAGATAACGCTTGGACCAAAATTCTAGCACTCTACTTAAACTTAATTGAAAATTTAAACTCCCTTAATGGGAAGTTGTGGGTTGGAGGAAGTCTAAAGGTCTGCTTGGGACAGTTGCAGCATTTTATAAATTTGATAGTGAAGTGTTGTGGAAAAAATAACCTGATTTGCTTTATTTGCAAAAAAATAAAAAATAACAGCTTTCTATCACTAAAATTTTTAAAAAATAGTAAGAAAGCAACAAAAAAGTAATAGCCATACAAAATTATTGTTGTTGCCTGAAAGAAAAAGCAGTAAGAAATTGTTCTCAAACAAATCTTAAATGTACGGACATATGTAAGATCTAGGTTTAGATTTATCAATTTTTATTCCTTGTTTTGTTGTTGGTCTGCCTATGGTCTGTATTTAGGCATGATTCATATTACTGAGGTTAAGGTATATTTTTGCATTTGGAGGATAAGGTAAGAACAGATGAATTCCAGTGAAAGATTGATAGGTTAGAATACCTCAGAATGAAGAATAGTATGGGTGGGGCTTCCATATTCTTTAGTTTGTTCTTATCTAATTCCTGCTATTCTCTGATTGATCATTGCTCCCTAGCTTCTTGGTAAGTGATTCTTTCCTTTTTCCTGAGTTTTGTTTTCTGCTTATCATTTTCCTTATAAAAAAAATCAAAGTCCCTTGATAGAAGAGAGAACATTAGAGTAATCTTTCATTTGATTTCATTTTTTTCATGATTTACTCTTAAAAAAATAATCTTAATTTATACATTCTTTATATGATACAACAGATAAAAGCCCAATATTAACACTGTTGTAGCAAAAAGACAAAGGTTTCGTTTGGGACGGCTTTCTTATTGCTTCTTAAAACTGTTTTTTAGTACAAAAATTAAAATGTTTGTACTATAAAGCCGCTTTAAGAAGCAGTAAGAAAGCTGTCCCAAACAAAACTAAAAGCAATACATTATTGTGAAAGGAAGCAAACAAAAAAAGGAAAAAGAGAGAGAGAGAATAGATTAAGATAGAAAGTGCATATCATGATTCCCAAAAAATTTCATGAACATATTGACATTAAAGATCTATTGGGAACTACATATCCTCAACATAATGTACTTCATTTAATCATTTGATCTTGCAGCCATCACCAATATGAGAAACAACAGCAGGAGGTGTTATCATTTTTCCCTATGCATTATTGCACACAATGAAGCATCAGAGAGGTGCGCCACTTAAAACTAGCATCCATGTCTGTAAATGCTAACCCTGCAAAATTATCTTGTAATTGGCTTCTTGGCTCTTCAAGCTTTTCTTTTTTCAGTTCTAGGCTTCATTTGGGACTGCTTTCTTACTAGAGTTTTTGTGAAAGTCAGATTCAACCCAAATGCCTAAATTTATTTGTGAAAGTCAGCAATCTAATATTTCTATATCAACAACTATTTAGGCTTCATTTAGGGCGTTTTTTAATGTTTTCTAAAGCAACATCCTAGTACAAAAATTTCTAGTTCAAGAAATTTTTGTACAAGAAAGCTCCTTTCGAAAGCAGTTAGAAAGTCGTCCCAAAAGAAGCCTTAATGTGATGTGGAAGTAAGCTCAATACTCTCAAACTCGGAACAATTTTACAACAAAAATGTCTTGGATTTATTGAGAGAAACATGTATTATAGATTGCAAGCTATGTGAAACTCCTACTAGATATTGATTGAGAAGAAACACTAGCAGACAAAGAATATCAAGGATTGATTGGAAAACTGATATATTTGTCTTACAATTATCCATATATAGTAGTTTTTAAAAGTTTCATAAGTCAAATTATTCATAAACCAAATAAGTCTCACTTTCAAAGTACCCATAAAGTTCTTAAATCTTTAAAATCAAATATTGAAAAAGGGATTCTCTAAAAAAGACACCAAATTCTAAAGCTGAAAGGCCTAAATGATAACATAAAACTGTTTATCACAAATTTAACACATTTCCTTCACATCATTTGGTTTCTCACTAAATATATCAATAGGATCATTTTTCTAATTCATTTTTTGAGACCAAGCAATGTAAAGATGAGAAAAAAAAGTGTTGAGAACCTCAATATAGTTAAAGGCTCTCTATACACTAGTTGTCCACACATAAATATATTTCTTTAATATGTTTGTGATGGAACTACTATGGTGCTAAAATTTTTAATGAAACTTGTATAAATTGTAGCCAAACTATGAAAACTCATAAAATCATTGATTTTTTTTTTTAATGACATGTCTTTATGTGTCTAAGGTTTCATTTGTGATGATTTTCTTACTGTTTCTTACACCAGCTTTCTAGTACAAATTTTTTAATTTCTGCACTAAAAAATTGTTTTAAACCCCAGTAAAAAACCGTCCCAAATGAAGCCTAAGTCTTGAAGTAGTCATTGAAAAATCTAAAAAGATAACTTTTTAATCTCATTAAAAAACACTTCATATTCACATATAACATCTCCTCTCTAAGCTTGTTTGATACTAACAAAAGATGGTGGATGTATTAATCTTTATAAGGACTAAAAATGAGTATGTCATTTAAAAAAAACTACGAAGAATCTCCCTATAAAAAGCTTCGATATTATATTCATGAACCTTGTAAATGTGCTTGGTGCACTTGATAGGCCAAAAGACATCACAATCCATTCATATATTGTCGATCTAGGGTATAAAGAGTTGTCTTACACTCATCATCAAGTCAAAATTTGATATGATGGCATCATTCTTAAGAACAATCTTGGAGAAGTGGCATCCCCTATTTGCTTTAAGCCTTTAAAATGTCATCAAATCTATATTTTATCGCCTATGCATTTCTTCCATAAGGCATGTGAAGAGTGAATTCACTAAAATGAGATAGAGCACTTAAGGGATACTTTCAAAGATTCTTTTTCTCAAGCAGGCCAAATATCATGAGCGAATTCGAAGTTACTATGAGGGATATTTTATGTGATATCTTTGCACTAGACATTTTTATTCATCTATGATGGAAGAGATGGTATGCTCTTATGATGATATAATTATTCGAGCATAAGCGCAAAATAATTGCTAATGAGACTGTTAGTGCTCATCAAAAGTAATTTGAAAAATATCAAATAAATATAAGAATTCACAATAAGGAATTTAACGGTCTCCTCAATGAAAAAAGTAGGAACAATCAATATACGAATGACACTTTCATCATATTTAAAAAAAATAATAAAAAAATAATTTTTGGCTACCACATTATTATAAATCTTAAATAAATAAAATATCTTTAAAGTTTTCATTATTACAAATCTTATAAACCATTGCAATTAAATAGTTATATATATGTATGCATGAATTGATAAAACCACTCAAAATTTTTGTGCTAGGATTTTGAAATTTATAAATAAATTGTAGCAATCATTTAATGGGTTGTGACAATTTTTCTATCAAAGTGCTATTTTTAAAAAGAACTTATATCAAGCTAGTTTGAATTAGTTTAATTTATGACAATTTTTAATAAGTAGTTTGTATATATAAAAGATTAATATTGTAGAAAAAAAATATTTGGAGTGAATTCGAAGTTACTATGAGGAATATTTTATGGCATATCTCTATTCTAGTCATTTTTATTCATCTATGATGGGAGAGATGGTATACTTTTATGATGATCAAATTATTCGAGTTGAAGCACAAAATAATTGCTGACGAGACCAGTAGCGTTCATCAAAAGTAATTTGAAAAACATCAAATGAATATAAGAATCCATTCATATAAGAATTCATCAAAAGGTCCCTTTATTCAAATCATGTTTGAACAAGCTTAAAAGATTTGAATAGAATTCAAACTAGTTTGAATTATTTTAATTTATGACAATTTTTTAATAAATAGTTTGTATATACAAAAGAGTAATATTGTAGAAAAAAAACATTTATATATATTTATCAAAGATGGTTAAGAACATAAATAGTGAATACATTACTATTTGAATCTTTTTTTAACTTGGTTTGAGCAATACTTTGCTAATAGTGGCGTGTAAATGTTACCCAACTTAACTTAGGCTTTGTTTGAGACAGCTTTCTTCTTGCTTTCTAAACAACTTTTCAGGTATAAAAATTTTAATACAAAATTTTTTTGAATTTAAAAGTTTTGTATTAAAAAGCTATTTTAAAAATCAATATGAATGCTGTCCAAAACAAAGTCTTAGTCTATAGGTTGAGAGCTTTGACTATACACAGGAGGTAGAAGATTTGAGTCAAACTGGCTTAAATATAATAATTTTTTTTTTAATAAAATCATATTTAAACAATCTTTAACTAAAGATTTGAAAATGATTCAAATTAATTTTATTTGAAAAAATTTGGCAAAAGAGAGAATAATTTAAAAAGAATTGAGTATATTTATTAAAAAAATATTGAAATAACATAAACAGTTAATATTTTTCTGTAATTACGCGTGGTAGAGATAAATAAAGTTAGAATATTGAAATAAAGCCTATTTTTCCTATTTTTTCGGGTGGCGCAAAGGGAAAGGTTAGCGGCGATAGGCCGAAACTTGCATCGCCGTACTCGCGCGGTCCACTACATATAAAGAGAGAGAATTTCTCAAATCCAAAACCTTCTTTCTTCCCCCTTCCCTATCCATAAACCCTAATCCAACCAATTCCAGAGTTCCACCTTCTAATCCTTCGCGCCTGACCAAATCCACAGGAGAATCTTCAGTTCGAATTCTGCGCCGGCGAGAGGTTTATCTCTCTAGCGCGTACTAGACTCAGCAGATTCTTCTTCCCGTTCCACGACCAATCACGAACACTTCTTTTGCTAGGGCTTATACTGGATTGGTCAACCCTGGCGGATTCTAGGGCCTTCTAATGGCGGATCAGCCGCGCCTCCGCCTGCCGTCGAGTTACTGCAACATCCAACTTGTGAAAGCGTCGCTAGTGTTAGGTATAGGGTTTGAGCGAGGATTTTGTGCTGGATTTGAGAGACGGGAAGCATGCTGAGTGTGCTGCGTGTTCATCTGCCGTCGGAGATTCCCGTGGTTGGCTGCGAGATTACGCCTTACGTTCTTATCAAGCGCCCGGATAACTCCGTATCCAACGAGGATGTCGTTGAGGCCGCACCCGTTGGGGGTTGCTATATGAGCTATAGGTGGTGAGTTGAAGCTCCGGCTTGTTTTTGTTTACCAGCATATTGTCTCAAAGTATTGTTTATTAAAGTTACATAGTTTTTTCTCAAGCATGGTTATCTACCTCATGTTATGAGACCGTTGGTTTGTTTGTTTTACACAGTACATGCACATCCTTTTCACGTTCTAGCACTTTCTTATTTTTGCCCTGATCACCTTTGTTCTTGGGTTAAGGCGCCCTAATTGTTAATGGCTACATTTACTTAGATGCCTAATAATATGTAGTTAGAATGATTTTATAGGTCTGTTTCAGCTGATTGCTTTATAGACTCGTATATGTTAAGTCAAGCGTGGTGCATGATAAGAAAAAGAGGTCTAAATGTGTAATTCATGTATCATCAATTACTTTTGCGGAGGAACTACCCTTTCTCCGAGCAATCATGTGAAATTTATACTGGCTGAAGGATTTTAATCCTCCCCTCGTTCAAATAAGTTCTCCAGCAGCTTGATTTTTTTTTTCATAGATTGATAAATTCTATAATGAAATGTCGAAAATAAGTATAGATGATGGAAGCTGATAAGCATTTTTTTCTTGCATTGCTTTCCATGTTTTCCTATTATATGTTAGAAAAAATAAAACTGGTTTTGAATAATGAAAAAATTTTGATTGTTATAAAGAGATAAAATGTGTAATATTCTGCGTGCAAAATTAAATCTAGGTTTTTTTATATTGATACATTAAAACTGCATGCCTTAGGCATCTCATGTCAAGTTGTTTATTTTACTCCTAGTTGATAGGCATTGGTATTACAGATGAGAAAGTCAAGCAACAAATTGTGCACAATGATATGTTTAAACAGGCCTTCATAGTATGCTTCTTTAAGTAGGAATATTAATAAGCATAGTTAATGCAAATTCACATGGTTGCAAAATATATATATTGTTTACACACATATCACAAAAAGGATAATGTTTATGGGAAAGTTAAAATCAAAATAGTTTATGCTGGTTTATAGAGAATGAAATGATGGATTATTTAGGATGGAAAACAAAGTTTTTGAAAAAATTAAATAATTTTGTCAATAGTCTAAGCTCATATTTTGCTTAGGCCTCATTTTGTGAAATGGAGGGTATGTAGTGTACTAGTGTGGTAGGAATCATTGTGAAATAGCATATGGACAATTGTTCTTTGATAAAATTCTTGAAACCTTATTCATTAGAACTTTAGAGGCTATTGCTGGTTTTTCACATTTTCAGAAAGCACTTGAGTTAAAGCTTTCTTTGTTACCCCTCTCCTTGCTTATTCTCCTCCCTAGAGTGTGTATCACTGTATTCTGCCTTTATGAAACACCTTCATTGATGCTGTCGTGATTTCACCTCTCCATTTTGTAGTTATGCCCCTTTAAACCTTGGAAAGTTGCCTTATCCAATGATTTCCAACTATATGAAGACAATAATTACTGACTATATAAAGATGAGGCATCCTTCAGAGCGTATTTTTAGCATAACCTCTAAAATTAAGAACCCCATCCACATTTACCCTTGTTTCCCCTTGCACTCTTGTATTGAGTGATGGTTATAATGGAGCATACTTTTGCAGTTATTTTTTTTCTATTTTTATTTTTCATTATCTTCCCCTAATTTTTATAGAAACACATTGTTCATTATCTAGATCTATTGTGTCTCCACACTTTCGTAGTTCTTTTATCATTATGAGCATTGTCTTTATATGTTTTCTAAATGGCTAATATGTATTGAACCCTATATGCATTGACTTGGACTTCTGTTGTTGCTATTATTATTGTTTTTTTATTCTTTTAGGAAATTTATATTCACCTTTGCTTTTAAAACAATGATGCTCCCTTGCTCTCATTTCTCCATCAATTTTGTTGCTATTGTCATAGGTAGCTTATTATCATGGTAATGATTTTTGATGTGGCTAATGGCAAGCCCCTAACGATGACGAGCCTCCTTTCCATAAATCATTTTTAGTAAAAAACTATTGAACCTTGCATATATTGCCTTATTCATTTGGGATTAATGTTGTCCTTGAATTTTTTTTTAAACCCCTTCACTTTAGGTCTAAAAAAATAACTTTTCCACTCTCACATTTCTCCCTCTCCTTTGTCTGCTGTTATCGTTGAATACAACTTTTTAAACTTGGTAATTAATTTTGGCATCATTGTTGCCTTGTTGGCATGAATCCTTTATCTATGACGAGCTTTTCTAACATATCCAAACACCATCATAGCCCCAAAACCCACATACCTTTCTCTTTTTGTCCTTCTCATATATTTTTTTGGCACCACTACTCTCTATCTATTTTGATTGGCCATGTTTTCTTTAATAAAAATCCTTGTGTTTTCATTTTCTTTGATCACAATATCTGCTGTCAGTTTCTTTGATGAAAACTAAACCTCCTAGAGCCTCTTCTTCATCATCATCTTGCAAGCAGGGTTTCCCCCCTCTAGAGATAGTTGGAGTGGTAGTTCGTTACTACTTACTACCCTTAGGCATTCACTTATTCCCCCCAACAACATTGTTTAGTGATATACCATGACATTTATTATTTTTATATGGTTAAAATAAAATTAATTTCTTTTTATCTTCTTTTGTAATTTATTTGATTAGTAGATTAAAGATAATAGAGATTTGCACAACATTAATATTGCATATGTTTTTAAATGATTTTAATAGACATTTCTGATTATCTTTATTTAATGTAGCTTTTAACTTGGTTTTCAACATTACCAAACAAAGCCCTGTGTTATGATAAGTTTGACACCTCTTCTGTCAAACAAGCATGACTTAAAAGCTGGTTCTTTTAGAAGTCTCAGTCAAATAATTGTTGAGAATAAAATGAAATTAAATTTAATTGATATTTCATCTAATGACGTCATTGATTGACGTTGTGGTTGCTAAATTGACTTCAATATTTATATGCCAATCTTTTGGTACCATAGCGGTGGATTCTCTTACAAGAGCTTATAAAATGGTGGCATGAGAAATATCTAGTAATAAGATTGATATGTTACTTGATTCTCTCAAGCAAGAATTTTGAAGCTTTTTTTCATATCGCAAAGCACGAAGTGTTTTTACAAAAAATGTAGAATTTGACTCTAAGATCATCCAAACTATGTTTTTAGCAAACTAATTATTGAGATAGTATGGTTTGATGAGATGAATCTAATGATATGAAGAACATCAGATCAAAGTTCAAAGGAGCTTAAGTTAATTACTAGTTGAATTGGGAATTTCTTAAGGCACACTTGTATTCAAAATAAGCGTGCATTGATTAGATGAATTCGATGAGCCCAAGCATGCTCAATTATGAGATTATTAAGGCATTGGGAGGTCCAAAAAATATAGCAGATGATCTATTTAAGCCAGTTGATTGAATGTCTAGATTAAAAAAAAAAATGAACAGAAGGCCCCATTAAAAAATCTATAAACCAACCTCAATTCCTTATATTTGAATTAGGCTTTGTGTGGAGAGAATACTTTGACTCATTGAGTTTCAATTCTGCAACTGCCATACAGAACCTGACCAATTGCTTTTAAAATTTGCATGCCCAAACTTCTTTCTGCCTATCTTAGTCATTTCGTCCTCTCTTGTTAAAAAAACGTGTCACTGACATACTCTTAACACCTAACTTTCACCATCAACATTCATCATTGCTATTGAACGAAGCTAAAATTCTCCGTCCCCTCCCCTTTCTTATCTGATAATTGATGTGAAACAAACATGCGATGGAGTTACTTTAAGAAATTAAAAAGAGCAATTTAAACAAAATAATCCAAAATAAAATTGTCACTTATGGCAAAAGTTTGATCCTTGGAATTCGTAGTTTTTAACTTGCTTAGGCAAAGAAGAGCGAGATCGATTAATCAAACAATTCAAGAAAACGTAAAGAATAATTGTACGCTACGACAATAAACAAGAATCCACGATTTAATATTGAGAACTTTCACCTTTGGAGCCCATACGCTCAAATAATCTAGGCTTTAGCGGAAGAAGAGTCTCCACATTAGATTAGGAGCTTAATTCATGGCTTCAAATAAGGCCTCATTAATTCCTAATTTCCCTCCTAAGCCTAAATTTCGAATTTCAAAAATTTGAAATTTCAAAGTCCAAATTAAAATTAGGAAATCTGAAATTAATTTCAGATTTCCTAATTTTAATTTGGACTTTGAAATTTCAAATTTTTGAAATTTGAAATTTAGGCTTAGGAGGGAAATTAGGAATTAATGAGGCCTTATTTGAAGCCATGAATTAAGCTCCTAATTAAGGGTATGGTGGCCGGCCATAGAGCAAGGAGAGAGGGGGGTTTCGGTTTTGATGAGGTGGGGCCCACTTGATTAATTAATGGATTTGAGTAAAAGCTGAAGTAAATTCAGATTTTAACCAAAAGGAAAAATTTCCTAATTTATGATTAAGCAATTATGCAGCAATTTGAATTTCAAATTGGAATTGAAATCCAATTAAGATGATGACATAAATTCAGGAATTAATTTTGGCAAGAGGGTAACAGCTCTTGGTGAATTTGAATTTCAATTCAAAACCCAAGAGGGGCCGGCGGGTAGAGAGGTGGAGGGGGAAGGAGGCGGCTGCAAGGGGGAGGAAGCCGGCGGGCTGGAGAAGGGCTGGCCGGTGGTTGCTGGCCTGCGGTTGGGGCTGCAGGCCGGCGGCCTGGGCAATCCAGGGAGGGGGGCGGCGGCAAGAGCAAGGGAGGGGAGAGTGTGGGGAAATTCTTGGGATCCAAAACCTGAAAATCCAATCTTCCACTAGTGGCTTCAATCCAAATCCACGCAACGATGACTTGATCAAGATAAACAAAAGAAAAGAGAAGGACAAGAAAACCTAGAACTCACAAAGAGATCTAGCTTCTCCTACGAACTCACTAAGAGATCGTGGAGGTTTGCACTCACAAAGAGAACATGAACTCTAAAATTTTCATTCATCAAAAACTAACTATTACATGAGAAAATAGCCTTATAAATAGGCCTCAAAATGACAAAGAAGCAAAAGACTAAAATGCCCCTTGGGCTACAATAGCTACCAAATACCCATGAGGGCAAAAACGGAAAAACATAAAATAAAAATAAACTACTACATAAAATGATGAAAATGCAGATCATGATCGTGGTCGTCGATCTCCGGCATCTCTTGAAGGTACATGTGTCGAAATCGCTGCTGATGTCCCATCAATAATGGTATACATTGTTGCACTCCATCAATGGACATCGACTTCCGTTATTGCCATTCACAGTTTACCCGCCAACTTCATTGCCTTCCTATACCTCTTAGCCATTAGTTTCAGGAGACATTCCATATAATTCAAACTTTGTAATCCCACCTCCTTCAACAAAGTTGATAGGCATATCATTGTAATTTTTAGCCTACGAAGTGAAATTTTTTTAATTTGGGCTAAGCTCCGTATTTTTTTCCTATTTGGTTTTCCAAAAAAAAAAAAAAATCTTGTCTCATGTGCGTTGTTGGCCTTCTATTCTCTTGTTTGTAAGGTTTCATCAATATTAAGACGATAAACTCTCTCTCTATTGTTGCTAATATTCTAGCATGCCTAACATGCAATAGAAGCAAAAATAATTCGAGTTTTAGAATTCATGAGCAAAACTAAAAAATTGTATATTTTATGAGGGAAACTAAGAGGATGGTATGTGTCAGTGATGCTAGTTTGTCAAGTAGGGCTGCTTTTTGGAACTTCAAGAGGCGGATAATTACCAATATATAAGTTTGCGGTGTGATTGGGATGAGTACTCTTGTGTAGGTTGCTTGTTTTCTTGTATCTTGCAAACAATTTTCACATACTGGAAAAAATGATAAAAGCAAGAATATGAAAAATATAGAGCGTGCTTTTTGTGAGTGTTATTGGGTGCTTCTTTCTTTTGACTTACATGCACTTAAGTGCTGGACTCCATGCTATGAATGAGGATACAAAATAAATGTTAGAGAGCGCCGAGAATAATTTATTACATTTAAATTGACCTTCGCTACAGCCGGAGCTTTTTTTTTTCTTTACTGAAATCTTTCAGCATAATACTAGTTCACCATCCCCACATGATTCCTTTATCCCATGAGCTTTGCAGAGGCATTTTAGTCTGATTTGATCTTGTTATCATGCAGGTATCGCATTCAAACTGATAGGAAAGTTTCTATCTGCAGTATTCATCCATCAAAACAAGCAACTTTGCAGTGCATAGGCTGTCTCAAGGCAAAAGTACCTCCTGCAAAGAGTTTTCATTGTACACCCAAATGTTTCTCAGATGCTTGGCGACACCATCTTGTCTTGCATGAACGAGCTAGCAGTGCTGTTAATGAAAATGGAACTGAGGAAGAAGAATTATTTGGACGTTTTAGTAGTGGTGTTTCAGGTGCCGTCAATACTAGCTCAACATCCAACTTGAATAATGCTTCCACACCTGTATATCCTGCAAGTATTTCAGAAAGGAGTGGAGGGGAAACATGGTTTGAAGTGGGGCGTTCTAGGACCTATACTCCATCTGCTGATGACATTGGTCATGAACTGAAGTTTGAATGTCTACCAGTAGATTCAGAAACTAGAATACCTGTTGGAAATTCAAGTACAGTTACAACAGCACGTGTAATTCCAGCCCCTTCTCCATGCCCTCGTCGCATGATTAAAGTTGGTGGTGCTGATTTTCTCGGGCATTTAGATCATGATAGTGCATCCTCTGGTACCTTTAAAGTACTCTCATATAACATTCTTGCTGATCAGTATGCAACAAGTGAGCTATACGGCTACTGCCCTTCCTGGGCTCTTGCATGGCCTTATCGGAGGCAGAATCTATTGAAAGAAATCATTGGCTATCATGCTGACATTATCTGTCTTCAGGAGGTACATTTCAACGCACTTTTAATTTTCTGGAGAAATTAGTAGTCTATGCATGTAACCATTTTTTTAGTCATTTGGCATGCATTTTTTTTGCTTTTCTTTTGAATCTCATCATTCATTCTCTCTTTTATTATTATTTTATATTAACTTACTAAAAAGGGCTATAAAATTCTTACACCTAGTTTCACAGAAATCATTAATTTTATTTTGCACATCTAGGGATTTTATTTTGGCTATAATAGGAAATTGATCTTAGCCTCAACCTTCGTGCTAAATAATTTTGGCTTGGTTGGCTATTGTCATTTAACCTGTTCTCAAACTAAGACGTCTCAAGTATGAATGTATTTACCCTCCACTCTTTTTTAGCATATGGTAACAATAGGCCTATATTGTGTTCTGGAAGAAAATTGTTATTGACTATTACATGCTTAGGACGATGGAGGAGCCAATTTTTTTTCTAGTGGGACATAAATTAGATTTTTAAATATTTCTTCTAACTTTTTTCATTCATGCTTAAGATCAATATTGGCAATAAAAAATTATTTAAATTTATTTTTTTAAAAAGAAAAAAATTAAAACTTTCAATTTATAATGATTACTCTTCATATTCTAAAAGAGTTGAATGATTGTCTTATTATTAATGCAATCAAATATTTCTTTTTCAATATAAGTGATTAAAATATCATTCATCCACTAATTTGAAATTCTATTTTGTAGTCAAATTTTTATAATAATCATAGTAGAGAAAATTCTTTCAACTTATGTCATAGACATTGATCTTAAAAATAAAATCTAAAATTTTTAATTTATCACGATAAAATTTTGATTAGAATATTCAAATATAATTTATTTCAATATAAAAATCACAACTATGAGGGAATGAATAAAAGAATCAGGATGATTAATTATAATTATAATTTAATAATAAATAAATGATAATAATATAAAATGAAAAAAAACTATTTTATTTTTGAAGGGGGCCATTGCCCCTTTAGCCCCTCCCCCAAATTCTACCCATGCCTAGAAAACCAAATGTGCTCTAGATGAGTCGTTGTTCAAGAATACATGTTGATCATAGCCACAAATTATAGGCTTAAGCTCCTAGTTGATTACGAAGTTTCTGGAATTTAAAGGGCCTTAATATAAAACATAAAGTTTTTAGTTGTTTTGGTTAATGTTATTTATGACTAATGATGTTTTTGCCGCCAACAATTTATTTTTTGTGCTATTTTTTTTTTTCGGCAAGGGCTGCAAGGAAACAATTGTAAATACTGATTTCTCTATTTGTAAAGAATTGCTTTTGAGATCAAGGCAGGATGCACTTGATATTATTTTTCATGTTGAACTTTTAACTGCATGGATTCCTTAATGCATTTTCTGGTTTATGAGACTTCACAGTGGAGTTCTATTTTTTATTATTATACATGACTTCGAAGAAATCTTGAAGAAATTTTTATTGGAGTACATTTTAATGGACATGTTGGTAGAGAGGTATATGATTTTTAAAAATATTCATAGTGGCTATGGGTTTGGAGTGACTAATAAAGGTTATATGGCCATATTAGATAGCTTGATTTTGTAATTGCTAATACCTTATTTAAAAAAAGAGATGAACATCTCATCAATTATAAAAATGGATATAATAAAACTCAAATTAATTATTTTCTTATAAGAAAAATAGATCATTTAGATTGCAAAGATTGTAAAGTTATTCCGAGTGAAAGTTTATAGATTTTAAGATGAAGGTGCGGGAAATAAAAAAAAATAAAGTAAATTGTTGTTCTAGGATTAGATGGGGGCATTTAATAAATATTACCAAAAATATTTTTGAGAGTAATATTTTAGATCTTAAGATTTTGTCTGTGCATGAGAAAGCTACTGCTATTTGGGAAAATATAGTTAATGATATTAAGAATGTTGTAAAAGATGTGCTTTGAGTATCAAAGATAAAAGTTTCTAATAACAAAAATAGTTGGTGGTGGAATCAAAGTTTGCAAGAAAAAATAAAAATGAAGAAGATTTTTTATAAAATTAGTTTAGATATAAAGAGTTTGATAATTGAGAAATATATAAAGAGCCTCGTAAGGAGTCTAAGAAAGCAATATGCATGCAAAGATTTTATCTTTTAATCATTTATATAATAAATTAGATACTAAGGATGGCGGAAGATATATATATATATATATATCCAAACAAAGAGATAAGAGTAGTAAGGATTTAGTTCAAATGAAATGCATTATAGACAAAGATCAAAAAGTGTTTTTATTAGAAGAGGATATTCAACTAAGATAGATGAAATTTGGCTAAAATTTTCAATGAAAATTATGAGAATACGATTGACTTTAGTGATCTTAGTACTCTAAATGAAAATAAAATTTTGTTTTTATTAGCTTATTAGTAAAATCTAAGTTAGATATGATTAAAAGAAAATGAGGTGTGGAAAAGTTGTTGGGCTTGATGATATTCCAATAAAGGTGTGAAATGCTTAAGAATGAAAGAATTTCTTGGCTTACTAAACTTTTTAATATTATTTTGAAGATTAAAAAGATGGCAGATGAGTGAATAATGAGTGTGTTGATTCCTACTTTTAAGAATAAAGATTATGCACAAAATTGTGCGAATTATAATGGAATTAAGTTATTGTGTCTTACTTTAAAACTAAGGGAGAGAGTTATGAAACATAAGTTGTAGTGTGATACTATCAATTTGGATTCATGCCGGGTAGGTCTACTGTGTAAGCTATATATTTATTGTGAGGTTTCATGGAGAAGTATAGATAGACTAAGGAGGATCTACATATGTCATTTATTGATTTAGTGAAAGCATACGATAAATTTCCAAGAGAAGTGATATGGAGAGTTCTAGAAAAGAAAGTGGTTAATAATGCTTATATTTAAGTCATTGAGGATATTTATGTAGTTGTTATTTGTGTTCAAACAGAAGGTGGTTTGATCAAGTATTTTCCTATTTCAATTGGATTACATCAATGATCAGCCTTAAGCCCATATCTTTTTGCTTTAGTGATGGATGTGTTCTCACTAGGCATTTGCAAGAGGTTGTACCCTGGTATATGCTTTTTGTTGATGATATTCTTCTTGTTGATAAGACTAGAGAGGGAGTTATAGGTAAACTGATAGGAAATACTTGAAGATCTCATATAAACCCTAAGAATTTTGGTGAAAACTGTGAGAAAACTCCACAAATCAAATGGAAGAACATTCAAAACGGTAGTTTTTATTGCAGAAATCAAATCAACGGAAAGAAAAAAAATGCAAAGATACAATTGGTCCTCAATTTGAGAGGAGGATCGTTCTCTCCCAATCTCTAGATGAATCTAGAGCCCAAGACACCAAGAAGAAACTCCAAAAGAACACAATAATCAAGCATGCCCTAATTCTCCTAATCTCTTCTTATTTAAAGCAAATCCCCTTCTCTAACCCTAGCCGCCCCTCTTAATTGCTCATTAATCCCATGAGCCCCACCTCCTATTGGCGGCTAATTCAAAGGAGGTGGACCAGCCTTGGTCCGCCTTTTATACGTGTGAACCGGCCCCTTGTCAAGGGCCGATTGGACCCCGATCCATTGGGGACCGGTCTAGCATAAACTTGAATTATGAGGTCAACCTTAGAGTCTAAAGATTCTCATTTGAGTATATCTGAAATTGAATATATGGAGTTAATTTTAGTAGTAATAGATTTAGTGTGGGGTTTGTGACTTTGGGCTATCAAGTCATTAGTAATTGTATACTTTTTAGACATCTTGGGTCTATTGTTTAGAGTGATGGTGAAATAGATGGGTATATTATTAGTGGAATTCAAGTTGGATGGTTGAAATGGAGGAATGGATTAGGCTTGTTGTGTGATAGAAAAGTCCCCCTTAAACTTAAGGGAAATTTATATAAGATGGTGGTGAGACCTGCAATGCTTTATGGTGTAGAATGTTGACCATTAAAAATAGAAGCATAATGGTAAGTTAAGTACTATAGAGATGAGGATGCTTAGGTGGATGAGTGACTTTACTCTTAGAGACATGATATGAAATGATCATATATGTGAAAAGGTTGGAGTAGCTCCAGTGGAAGATAAGATTAGAGAGAGTCGCCTTAGATGGTTTGATTACATAAAACGGCGGCCTTTCGATGACCCAGTTAGGAAAATAGATGCACTAGATTTGACTTTTGTTAAGAAAGGTAGAGGCAGACCTAAAAATATTTGTTTAAAAAAATATTAGAAATGACCTTTTTTTATTAGATTTAAATGAGAATATGACTCTTAACAGGACACTGGAGAAAAAGGATTAATGTAGCCGACCCACGTAGTGGGATAACGGCTTGATGTTGTTGTTGTATACATGACCATGTTGCCCATGATTTTGAGTTATTTAGTGCGGTAAAGTTCTATTTTTATTCCTTCACAAGTAAACATCAAAACTGCAGGTCCAAAGTGATCATTTTGAGGAATTTTTTTCTCCGGAACTTGATAAGCATGGCTATCAAGCACTTTACAAGAAGAAGACAATAGAGGTTTCCTTTGATGCTTGATGATCTTTGAACTTGTCCCTACATGTTGATTCTCATATATGGACTGATTTATTTATTTTGTAGGTTTATAATGGAAATGTGAATAGAATTGATGGTTGTGCTACTTTTTTTAGAAGAGATCGGTTTTCACATGTTAAAAAATATGAGGTTAGCCTTCTTTTTAATTTCCATTTTCTGTCAGATGCTATTATATTGTCTGCTGAGCTTGTTTGTCTTTCATTTAGGTCGAATTCAACAAAGCTGCGCAATCTTTGACTGATGCAGTGATCCAGCCCGGTCAGAAGAAACTTGCTTTGAACCGTCTAATTAAGGTTATTGTCTCATGCTTCAGTTTAATTTTATAACATACCTTATTTGTTAAATAGGTTTTCTAAATTTGATTGTAGGACAATATCGCTTTAATTGTAGTCTTGGAGGAAAAGTTTAGCAACCAGGGTATTGATAATCCTAGCCAAAGGCAACTTCTTTGTGTGGTAAGAGAATGGAGCCCTTTTATTTATCTTATTATATTATATAACTTGTTTTTGTAATGAACTTTAAGACCACTCTTTACATTAATCTACAAGGCATAGTCTTGTGGTAGGCATCCACTTTTTTTTTTTTGGTGAAGTATGCTTTTCACTCGTACAATGATCTCTGTTATTTTCCATTAACCTTTCATTGGAAGCATGATTAAATATCATTGAAGGCGTTCTTGATTTTGTATTGAATCAAATTTTTACCGTGCAAACAATTACTTGAGAGATATGCTGACATGATTGCGTAATTCAGTACTTAGGTACAAGTTATATACATGTTAAAATATGGAATTGGCGTCATTGCTAATTCCAAGTTTATGGCTATGCAATTTAATGCTTTATTATCATTAATTTTTTTCCTCTTTTATATTTTTTTTGACTATGACTATGGCCTCCCTGTTGCTTGGTTGCATTCTAATTTTATAGTATTGTTGCTGTGTTGATGGGGATTTCACATTTCTTTTTCCTCAGGCAAATACTCATATGAATGTCCATGACCACAAAGATGTGAACCTTTGGCAGGTTTCCATTCTAGTAACTTTACAGTGCTATTTCATTATTTTTCTTCATTAGTTATTCATATTATTTACTTTAATTGTATCAGGTGCACACTCTTTTAAAAGGATTGGAGAAAATTGCTATTACTGCTGATATTCCAATGTTGGTGTGTGGGGATTTTAATTCAGTTCCAGGAAGGTACGGACACGCGGACAGTTTTTCCTAGTTTTTTTTTTTGCATAAAATATTTACATTCCTAGGGCTTACGTATTGGCTGTTACAATTATTTCTAGTAGTTCAAACTAATGGGAATATTTATTGGATGTAGTGCATCTCATGCGCTTCTAGCAATGGGCAAGGTTGATCAATTGCATCCTGATTTGGGAGTGGATCCCCTTGGGATATTGCGTCCTCCAAACAAACTAAATCACCAGCTACCTCTGGTAATGTCTGTTTAGACTGCTTGAGCTGAGTATTCTTTGTTTGATTTTATGAGCTTGAAAGTCTTACAGGTTAGTGCATATTCAACATTTGCGAGGATGGTGGGGGTTGGCCTTGGATTAGATTTGCAACGAAGAAAGATGGACCCCGCCACTAATGAACCTCTGTTTACCCATTGTACAAGGGATTTTATTGGTACTCTCGACTACATATTTTACACGGGTATACCTACTTTTGCAACTTATGGTTTTATTTTGCTTTTATTCAGTTTTTTCAGATTATTCTTTAATGGTTAATTTTATGAGCTATATTTGACTTGTTTTCTTGTAGCGGACTCTTTAACTGTGGAATCCTTATTAGAACTATTGGATGAGGACAGTCTACGCAAAGATACCGCACTTCCTTCTCCAGAGTGGTCATCTGATCACATAGCCCTTTTAGCAGAATTTCGATGCAAACCTAGAATGAGACGTTGACACTAGATGTGAGCAAACCATTATTCCCCCTAAATTTTTAATCTTCAGCAAATTTTATTTTTAAGTTTTTCAAGGAACCAATCTTTTAAACTTGAAATTCATTTGAGTGTTAGCATTGCTTTTATCCAATTGCCTATTAGTTTATTGCTCCAACATAGCCAAATGCTATATTTCTGTGGTGTTATTGTTAACTTTTTGCGATTTGGGATTGAAAAAATATGCTACACATTCCAGTAGGAGGAATGGTAATGAAGTATGCATGAAATTTAGTTAGGATGTATAATATTTTGAAATCCTATCATTTTGGCTATGATTTCTTATAAACTGTATACTTGGCTATATGTTGGATTTTGATCTGCCATGGATATTAACTTTTTTAGTGGTCTAATCATCACATACCGTCTAAGCTGTTGGCCTTTTGCCTTTTTCCTGATCTTTTTGTAGAACCGGCTGATTTGAAATTCTTAAGTTAAAAACAAGTTGAAGCAGCCTTATCTGCTTATTGACCCAATTTAATCAATTTGAAATATTTATTCATGCTTTTATCACAATTTATTTATTTATAATTTACACTAAAATAATTTTTTTTCCTATTCCATCTATTACAACGCGGGAAAATAAAATTTGAAAAGCCCACATAGATTCGGGGTGTTTCTATTTTTGTGATCGAATACAGTATAAAATAGTGTACTGTCTCAAATGATATAAACTATATTCTACAATGGATCAAATAAAAAAATAGTTTTTTAAAAATCTTTCACTTTCGTAATCAAATACAAATAGAAGAATAACCGATGAGGACATCGAAGATCAACGGCTACGATTTTAAGTTATTTATTTATATGTACTAATTTATTTCATATTATTGTTTTTCCCTTTATACCCTTATGGGTGGTCATGTAATATTGTAGCCCGAAGGGCATTTTAGTCTTTTATTTCTTTTCTTTTCATGAGGCTTATTTATAGGCTAGTTGTTTTGTATTTTGGGATGATGATTATTGATAATGAAAAGTTTTATGTTCTTATTGATCTCTTAGTGAGTTCACGTGATCTCTTAGTGAGTTCATGAGAGGAGAAGCCCGAGGAGGGTAATTCGCAATACCCGTCAATCTTTGGAAGAGTCCGAGGTTCGCGGTTCTTACGATCTCTGTGTGAGTTCGTTAGTTATCTCTATCTTTATCGTATATTTTTGGTTATCTCCTTTCTCCCCTCTTCATGCACATTCTTCTTCTCCTCCATTGACTACCGCGAGCCAAGTCAAGAGTGGAAGAAGCCGAAACCTCCACTAGCATCTCCACCCTAGCTCCACCC